>NW_026945643.1:820920-840920 GCF_034702125.1 Engraulis encrasicolus | reverse complement strand
AAAGACAAACACACACACACACACACACACACACACGCACACACACACACACACACACGCACGCACGCACACACACGCACACACACAGTTTACCCCAAATGGGTCCGGACCCTAGTCAGGGGCGGAGCTACAGGGGTGGCTAGGGTAGCATTTGACCCCCCTGAAATCTGAAACGCAAATCGCTATCGCGAGTGAAGAAAGGATAACCATTTTCCCCACACACATTTTGATGCAAGTTTGTGTACACACCACCCTCGTGAATTTGGGCATATGGGGTACCATTCGAAAGCTTAGAATGCCGTCTGTCTAGTGGTATGCATAGGAACTCTCTGTGTTGTACGGTCTGATGGCAATGTGAATGGCAGATGTGTGCTTTTCCATCCTGAAGAAGAAAAGCATTAGAGAAATAACAGCTTATTTCAGTCCAGACTCATTTCGTTTTCCTTTTAATGAAAAGTTAGCTGTGTGCCATTTAAGATTTTTCAGTACTATATAGTGCTCTATATCCCATGTGATAAATCAATAGATTCGTTTTTGGTGGTAAATGAAAGTAGCTTCATGATTAATTCCTGTGAATTCAACTCAAACCTCAGGTCTAAAGTCCAAATATTCACTGGCATATGCTAACTGCTGTCTTTGTGTTGGAATAGACTATATGCTAATGAGTATTTTAAAAGAATGTCCGTACAGCACCTTTGATAGCATTGTTATATGTGTGAATTGTAGCAAGTTCTTAGCAGCATTGCAACATTACAGTGACTGGACTTTAGTATGAAAGTGACTCTTTAATGTGCAGTCTGAGTTCAATTTGAACTTTGAAATTTGAGATTACATAAAAACACAGATGGTAGAAAATAATTTGATTAACTCTCAGACACCTAAGCATTCATTTCCTTTCAACCTAATTTTACTAAGTCTCTGATGCAGAAACTTTTCAGTTCATTTCAAAAGTTCATTTCTGAGAATTCTGTAGAAACGTTGAAAATCTGCAATAGGGCTTCAGTGAAACACTTATCTTTATCATCTCAAATCACTATATGATTCTCGTATACACAAACACAGATAGCCTACAGGTGTACACACCTGTCTGTGTATTCCAATGGCTTAGCACCCAGGTATTAGGCATTTTCCTTCCAAATAAGAGCAGCCCTTCATATCACTTTTCTAAAAAACGTATGTTTCCCACATTTCTGGCACATCTACATATTAAGTAATTACTTCTACAATGGTTAAAATGTATTCAGAAAAGACAGCTAGCAGTATACAAAAATGGCCATGTTTTTACTTGGAATGTGATCTTTTCTATACTATTTTCTCTCCGGAAATGACTGTGTGGTGTTGGGATATGTAGGCCTAATTTGAGTTAAGTTCAGTCAATGTAAGGCACTATATAGTTCTTTGTAAATCTTGCCATTTGCAACAAAATGGGTTTCTGAGGGTCAAATCACAAAAAAATCTTACAAAAAATCACAAGAAAATAACTGATTACTGTTTGACATAATAGGAGACCTGAAACTTAAGGGTGCAGTTATAGGGTGCACAGGGGGTGTTATGGTTGCCAAATGTGACCAATGATTACCAACCCAAAAATACTAAAAAGAACGCCTTAAGAATAAAATCCTGCCAGAATTAAACAGAAGTCTTGATTTATATGAACACAAATCTACAGAATATGTATCTGCCCAAAGCCCTTCTTTAACCCATAGATGACCATCGGAAACCGCTCAATCTGGTAACACTCACAGGTGTCATAAGAACCCGAGAAAATCATTCTCTTTATCTATTCTATAATGTTTGAGTGTTTTTTGTGTGTAAGAGCATGCCCCTGTGAAATTCATGTGGCTACCCCATTGCTCCCCCAAGAATAAATGTCTGGTTCCGCCACTGACCCTAGTGTTGGAAAACACTGCTCTAGTTTGAATGCAATACAATCAGGGCATCGCTAAAACACACACACACACACACACACACACACACACACACACACACACACACACACACACACACACACACACACACACACACACACACACACACACACACACATTTCCAGGGCATCAGTAAAACCCCCTCTAGCCTGAACTCTGAATAGCGTCCAGCCCAAACCAGAGCCTGCAGTGGTCTACCTTACTAGGCTACCAACACGCACACATACACACACACACACACACACACACACACACACACACACACGTACACACACACACACACGCTACACCTTAACAGGCTGCTAAAACACTGTGGTCTAGGTCATAGTCTATCTCTTACATTTGTCTTCCTCCCCTGTGCCTACACACACACACACACACACACACACACACACACACACACACACACACACACACACCACACGCAGGTCAAGGTTATCCATGTGTGTGTGTGTGTGGCTGTGTACCTGACCCAGACCACAAAGGAAACAACATTAATCACACCAACCTCCAATCTGTTGGGCCTGTGTGTGTGTGTATGCGTGCGTGTGTGTGTGTGTGTGTGTGTGTGTGTGTGTGTGTGTGTGTGTGTCTGAGCCTCTGTGTGTGTGTGTGTGTGTGTGTGTGTGTGTGTGTGTGTGTGTGTGTGTCTGTGCGTGTGTGTGTGTGTGTCTGTGCGTGTGTGTGTGTGTGTGTGTATGTGTGTTTGTGTGTGTGAGCCTGTGTGTGTGTGTGAGTGAGAGAGAGAGTGAGAGAGAGAGAGAGAGAGGAGTAGAGAGGAGGAATGGTATAGGGGTGTGTGTTGGTGTGGGTGTGTGTGCGTGTGTGTGTGTAGTAAGTTTTCTGTCCTGTGCTCCTTATCAAATATTTAGGCTGCCGTTCCAACAGTTCCTCTCTGACAACACACACATGCACACACACGCACGCACACACACACGCACATACACACACACATACACACTCACATACACACACACGCACACACACACACACACGCACACGCACACGCACACACACACACACACACACACACACACACACACACTCACATACACAAACGCACACACACATACACACACACACACACACACAGGCACACAGACACACACACACGCACACACACACACACACGCACTTGCGCACACACACACAGGCTGATGCAATTCCAACCTCTTTCTGTCTCAGATATAAATAGACGTGTTGATTGCTGAGTTTTTACTCTCGTGCCGTCTGAAGGGAAAAAAAATGTGTGTGTGTGTGTGTGTGTGTGTACGTATGTGCGTGTGTGTGTCATCGAAAGTTTCTTTGGAGCGTTAGGGAAGTGCTGCTGTAGTATTTCTTGGGGCGTCAGCACGTGTTTGTGTGTGTGTATGTGTGTGTGTGTGCACGTGTGTGTGTGTGTCTGTGTGTCTGTGTGTTTGTGCTTGTGTGCATGTGTGTGTGTGTGTGTGCGTGCGTGCGTGCATGTGTGTGTGTATCTTTCTCTCTCGAGGGTGTGTTTGTGTTTGCTGTTCACTGTGTTCAACATATCTAGACGTTGCACACCCGCTAGCTACAATGTGCTAGCTACCTCACACAAACATACTACACATGCACACACACATACACAAACACAAACACATACACAAACACACGCACACATGCACACACACATACATGTCTGCCTACCTAGTTTAGGGTCCACAAATCTGTGTCAACTAGTGGAGGAGAGGAGAAATGAGGAGGGGAGAGGAGAGGAGAGGAGATGGGAGAGGAGAGGAGAAATGAGGAGGGGATGGGAGAGGAGAGGAGATGGGAGAGAGAACAGAAGATAAGAGAACAGAAAAGAAGAGAAGAGAAATGAACAGAATATAACAGAAAAGTAGAGCAGAGAAGAGAAGACAAGACAAGAGATATGGGAGATACTGCTTAAAGTTCTACCAGAAAGAATTGACCTACTTCTACGGCTGTCAAATTAACTCTCGCTAACCAATCAGTTTCTCTCCCTGCATAGGCATCATCATCATTCCACGGCGGTCGCCCAATCATGGTACGAGTTTGGGATTCTCCCTCTACGTCATTAATTTTCTTTTCCTCTTTCAGCCAAAAGATCGTTGTCGCGTCTTTTTTAAAACCACACCGTCTCGAACTGTCTATGCTTTTCTACTCGTGGTGTAAGCCGACTCAGACGTTTGCTACTGGCACCTCGCTAACGCAAGCTCTTTAATTTACCTTTGCAATCTGCTGCCATGGCGGATAACGACCTCGACCCTGACGCATCGTCCGTGGCTGACAACCAGGAAGGAGTGATTCTCGCTGGGCTGCCTCCTCTGCTGGGATCTTCTTCAGGCTGAGGCTCAGCTTCCTCAAGAGGCGGATCCGACGGTAGCCCTCTCGCCGGGCAGGTAAACAGAAGGCAAAAACCAACAATGTGCCTGCCAAGAGGAGAAAGACCGCCATCCTCACCAGCCTCCCGCGGTGCCGGATCATTCCAATGCCCAAGCACTCAACTCGTTCGCCGACGTCATGCAGCGTCGTCTCCAGTTCGGCCATTCCTGGTTACCATGCACATACGCGCTCTCTCCCGGTTACCAAGCTTCCTCCTCTGCCGCCGAATCCCGCCCTTCAGCCCGGCGGTTCTCAGGCCTGACGATCTTTCTTCTCTCCGTTTTCAGGAATTTCGCAGACTCTGCCCCTCGGCCAACTCCACTCCTCTGTCCAGAACTCGTCCTATTCTAGGACTCCCCCTCTCCTCCCTCTCTGACTCACGGGGGTTACATGAAAAAGGGTCTAGCTAATTCCACGTTTAAGGCCTACGCATCCGCTTGGTCTTTTTTCTGTTTATTCTGTCACTTTTATCCCCCCCCCCCCCGACTCTGATTGAGTAGAGTAGAGTAGAGAGTAGAGTATCGTTTATTGATCCCAGGGGGAAATTAAGGTGTCAAGTAGCATACACACATACATAAATAAAGACATTGCTCACAAGACATTACACACATACTTAGACATAAAATAACCATATATAGCTCACTGTTACATACATTTGCCCAGGCATATCTCTCACACTCTCTCACTCACACACACACACACACAAACACACACACACACCTAAAATAATAATAATAGAATAATAGAATAAAGTGTCCACAGTGTCGCATGTGCCTTAGCTGAGTGGCACATAGAAGCCAGGACAAGTGGCCAGTAAAGTGTCAAGTAAAGTGTCCCTTAGTGTCCATAGTCTCTCTGCCTAGTACAGTGTCATTGTATTCCTTGGGGGCAAAGAAAGCAAAGAGAGATGGAGGGTATCACACGTCGCCAGCAGTGAAAAGTGTACAGAGTGTCACATGTGCCTTAGCGAAAGTGGCACCTAAAAACCAAGACAAAAAGACCAATAAAGTGTCCAGGAGTGTCAGTAGTCTCTCTGCATAGAGCAAAGTCCCTTGTATTCTTTCCATGTTCCAATGTCCACACACACACACACACACACACACACACACACACACACACACACACACACACACACACACACACACACACACACACACACAAAGCAGTTGTACATTCTCAGAGTGTGGAGGAGTTGAAGAATAAAGAGTCCAGGTAGTAGAAGCATGGGAAGCATACTGATGAAGTGTGTAAGAGTGGGGTTAGTTTATGCAGTCCAGTCCCCTATGACGATCTCTCTTTGTATGTCCTTCTGTGTCATGTTGAATAGCTGGATGGCCCTGGGTACAAAGGACTTCCGCAGCCTCTCTGTCTTGCAGGAGATGGCGCGCAGTCTGTAGCTGAACAGGCTTCTCTGGTTGTCGAAGACTGGGTACAGTGGGTGCTTATAGTTGTCCAAAATAGAGTCCAGTCTGCTAAGTGTCCTCTTGTCAGATGTGGATGTGAGTACTGTTCTGCTTTCATAGTTTTTTGCTTAAACCCTCCTCCATTCGTAGGTTGCTGGCGGGTGTTCAGTTTTACGGCTTCACTCTCCCGACTCCCCAAGTCTGTTTTCTGTCCCGTCTGTTGAGCTCATTCTGAAGGGTATCTCTAAATCCTGTCCACACTCATCTGATTCCCGACTCTTGACGTATATTCATCGCTTGGTATCTAGCCATTGGCTCGGGTTCCACTGATGTTACATTGACACTATGCTCGAAGCGCTGTTCCTCACCGCATTTTATGTTTTCTTACGCTGCAGTGAATTTACCCTACCCTTTGAATCAGAATGCTAATCCTCAACGGTTTGATCATTTTATTTAGTTAATCGCGCTTAGCTTTTACTGCTCGCGCACCACGTAAGCCGTCAGGCATCGTGCTCGCGCATTAACTCACTTCGATTTATTACCATTATGGCTCAGCTCTCATGCCCACGCTCGGGGCATCCGCCCATTACGCACAGTGTTGCCAGATGTGTCTGACCAAATGCCGCCCAAAAGCTTATCAAAAAACGCCAAAATGCGCTAAATTCCGCCCAATTAGATTGACTTCTATGGGCCCAAAACGGCAGAAAAAAAAACACCAAATTGCCAATTTTTCCTGTGTTTACCCGCAGACGCTCATCCCAAGTAGCCCAATTGGGCGGGCACCCGCCCAATCTGGCAACCAGTGGCGTAGGCAGAAAATGTAAATACTGTGGGCCTTTGGAAATTTAGTGTGGACCCCTTTTTTCACTAAATAACAGGACGAAGTTAATTTTAATCCCTGGCACCGAATATCAGGTCCCTATACGATGCTGCTGTGGAGCTTTGTCTAATTGACTCCTTAATACATACATGTACAGTATATAGAGGCGTAGCCTAATGGCAAGAGGCAGACCTATGGACAGAGCAATGAGAAATGTTTGGTATAACAATGCCATATTTAGGCTACGCATTGGACACTAGCCATGATACCAAAGTTGCTGATATGCCACCACAGAACTACGTAGGATAATAGCCAATATAAATCCAACATCCTACACATTACAAGCACAACTGTTGCTCATATAACAAAAGCGGATGCTACAAGTCAAACCTCAATCACCAGGGTGCCCACTATCACAATCACACGAGCCCACTATCCCTAAATTAGACTGCTTAACAGCCAGTAGAACAAATGATTCACACTTCATGGTGAAATATTCCCTTAATTGCCCTGCACCACTCTGATCATTTTTCTATAGCCAATGTTAGCTTGTGTTTTTTCCATTCTCGGTAGTTTGAAATGAATATCTCCTACCTTGTGCGTGTCATCCATAGTCTATTCCTTAGTATTCCATCGGGCAAAGTCATCCATTAATTGCCATTATTAGCAAAGAACTGTTGAATGCTTAACTAACTTCTGTGACAGCAGCAACCGCATTTCTACAAAACATAGCACTGGCTAGCAAAAACCTGCTGTGAGTTCAAGCGATTGTTTACAGTTATGAATGTGCGTTGCTGCTGGCCAATCAAAATTAAGCTAATAAAATAATTCTATAGGGCATGACCAAAAAAGTTCTAAGACAGCCATAGCCTACTGCATTGAAGCAGGATGTTGACTTATATAAATAAGCTGCATAATATAATCAACATGGCCAGCAAGATTGCTTGCCAGCCACTAAATAGCATGGCCATGACTGTTGAAGCAAGGGTGGTAAAGAAGGCAAATGCCATATGTGAGGATCTCTCACACCCCTTACAGCAAGCGTATGAGTTGTTGCCCTCAGGTAGGAGGTTTAGGATGCCTTCATTTAAGACAAACAGAGCCCGCCAATCATTTATACCTACTAGTATATCCATGTTAAATAAGACAACTGTAACTTAGACTGAATAGCACATTGCACTTTGGTACTGAATACTGCACTTTACTGTGTTTAAGTTGGGTTTTTTGTCAACCTGTCTTCTTGTCCTATAGAGGGAGGGAAGGGGGGGGGGTTGGGTTTGTCTATTGTATTCTTGTTTATTGTAATGTCTTTGTAATTGTATCAGATGCACTGAAAATGGCACAGAACAATTTTCTGAAAGGACAAATAAATTATCTATCTATCTATCTATCTGATATTGTTAATGGCTGTTTTATTTCGTTCCTTGAAATGTGTTTCACTTATTATCATTATTATATATTTTTTTAACTTGATGCTGGACACTTCTGATAGCGTGGGCCAGCTGTCAATCATAGTCCACACTGGCCCTTATGTCCCTACGCCACTGCTGGCAACACTGATTACGCACAGGGCATCTGCCCTCAAAGCACAGCGTTCAACCTATAACTCAGGACACCACGCTCACGCGCTCGCTAACGCACGAGGCATCCGCCATAACGCACGAGGCATCCGCCATAACGCACGAGGCATCCGCCATAATGCCCAGGGCTTACGCTCACACCGCAGGATTCACACTTACCCTCTGCGTTTGCTACCCTGTACAAGCCCACTTCTCTTGTCAGGTAAGCTGCACAACATTCAATCAATGGTAACGCATAGCCAGCACATGTATCGCTCACACCACAGGAGTCATGCCCATAACGCACGAGGCATTCGCCATAACACACAGGGCTGTCGCCTCATACGCTCATGGCTGTGGCCTCATACACTACTCTACTCTCATGGCCTCATACACTACTCTACTCTACTCTCATGGCCTCATACACTACACTACTCTACTCTCATGGCCTCATACACTACTCTACTCTCATGGCCTCATACACTACTCTACTCTACTCTCATGGCCTCATACACTACACTACTCTACTCTCATGGCCTCATACACTACTCTACTCTCATGGCCTCATACACTACTCTACTCTACTCTCATGGCCTCATACACTACACTACTCTACTCTCATGGCCTCATACACTACTCTACTCTCATGGCCTCATACACTACTCTACTCTACTCTCATGGCCTCATACACTACTCTACTCTCATGGCCTCATACACTACTCTACTCTACTCTCATGGCCTCATACACTACTCTACTCTACTCTCATGGCCTCATACACTACTCTACTCTACTCTCATGGCCTCATACACTACTCTACTCTACTCTCATGGCCTCATACACTACTCTACTCTCATGGCCTCATACACTACACTACTCTCATGGCCTCATACACTACTCTACTCTCATGGCCTCATACACTACTCTACTCTCATGGCCTCATACACTACTCTACTCTACTCTCATGGCCTCATACACTACACTACTCTACTCTCATGGCCTCATACACTACTCTACTCTCATGGCCTCATACACTACAGTACTCTACTCTCATGGCCTCATACACTACTCTACTCTACTCTCATGGCCTCATACACTACTCTACTCTCATGGCCTCATACACTACTCTACTCTCATGGCCTCATACACTACACTACTCTACTCTCATGGCCTCATACACTACTCTACTCTCATGGCCTCATACACTACACTACTCTACTCTCATGGCCTCATACACTACTCTACTCTCATGGCCTCATACACTACTCTACTCTACTCTCATGGCCTCATACACTACAGTACTCTACTCTCATGGCCTCATACACTACTCTACTCTCATGGCCTCATACACTACTCTACTCTACTCTCATGGCCTCATACACTACTCTACTCTCATGGCCTCATACACTACTCTACTCTACTCTCATGGCCTCATACACTACTCTACTCTCATGGCCTCATACACTACACTACTCTACTCTCATGGCCTCATACACTACACTACTCTACTCTCATGGCCTCATACACTACACTACTCTACTCTCATGGCCTCATACACTACACTACTCTACTCTCATGGCCTCATACACTACACTACTCTACTCTCATGGCCTCATACACTACAGTACTCTACTCTCATGGCCTCATACACTACTCTACTCTCATGGCCTCATACACTACTCTACTCTACTCTCATGGCCTCATACACTACAGTACTCTACTCTCATGGCCTCATACACTACTCTACTCTCATGGCCTCATACACTACTCTACTCTCATGGCCTCATACACTACTCTACTCTCATGGCCTCATACACTACTCTACTCTACTCTCATGGCCTCATACACTACACTACTCTACTCTCATGGCCTCATACACTACTCTACTCTCATGGCCTCATACACTACAGTACTCTACTCTCATGGCCTCATACACTACTCTACTCTACTCTCATGGCCTCATACACTACACTACTCTACTCTCATGGCCTCATACACTACTCTACTCTACTCTCATGGCCTCATACACTACTCTACTCTCATGGCCTCATACACTACAGTACTCTACTCTCATGGCCTCATACACTACTCTACTCTCATGGCCTCATACACTACTCTACTCTACTCTCATGGCCTCATACACTACTCTACTCTACTCTCATGGCCTCATACACTACTCTACTCTCATGGCCTCATACACTACTCTACTCTCATGGCCTCATACACTACACTACTCTACTCTCATGGCCTCATACACTACTCTACTCTACTCTCATGGCCTCATACACTACTCTACTCTCATGGCCTCATACACTACACTACTCTACTCTCATGGCCTCATACACTACTCTACTCTCATGGCCTCATACACTACTCTACTCTCATGGCCTCATACACTACAGTACTCTACTCTCATGGCCTCATACACTACTCTACTCTACTCTCATGGCCTCATACACTACTCTACTCTACTCTCATGGCCTCATACACTACTCTCATGGCCTCATACAGTACAGTACTCTACTCTCATGGCCTCATACACTACTCTACTCTCATGGCCTCATACACTACTCTACTCTCATGGCCTCATACACTACTCTACTCTACTCTCATGGCCTCATACACTACTACTCTACTCTCATGGCCTCATACACTACTCTACTCTCATGGCCTCATACACTACTCTACTCTACTCTCATGGCCTCATACACTACTCTACTCTCATGGCCTCATACACTACTCTACTCTCATGGCCTCATACACTACTCTACTCTCATGGCCTCATACACTACTCTACTCTACTCTCATGGCCTCATACACTACAGTACTCTACTCTCATGGCCTCATACACTACTCTACTCTCATGGCCTCATACACTACACTACTCTACTCTCATGGCCTCATACACTACTCTACTCTCATGGCCTCATACACTACACTACTCTACTCTCATGGCCTCATACACTACTCTACTCTACTCTCATGGCCTCATACACTACTCTACTCTCATGGCCTCATACACTACTCTACTCTACTCTCATGGCCTCATACACTACTCTACTCTACTCTCATGGCCTCATACACTACAGTACTCTACTCTCATGGCCTCATACACTACTCTACTCTACTCTCATGGCCTCATACACTACACTACTCTACTCTCATGGCCTCATACACTACTCTACTCTACTCTCATGGCCTCATACACTACAGTACTCTACTCTACTCTCATGGCCTCATACACTACAGTACTCTACTCTACTCTCATGGCCTCATACACTACTCTACTCTCATGGCCTCATACACTACTCTACTCTCATGGCCTCATACACTACTCTACTCTACTCTCATGGCCTCATACACTACTCTACTCTCATGGCCTCATACACTACTCTACTCTACTCTCATGGCCTCATACACTACTCTACTCTCATGGCCTCATACACTACACTACTCTACTCTCATGGCCTCATACACTACACTACTCTACTCTCATGGCCTCATACACTACACTACTCTACTCTCATGGCCTCATACACTACAGTACTCTACTCTCATGGCCTCATACACTACTCTACTCTCATGGCCTCATACACTACTCTACTCTCATGGCCTCATACACTACAGTACTCTACTCTCATGGCCTCATACACTACTCTACTCTCATGGCCTCATACACTACTCTACTCTACTCTCATGGCCTCATACACTACTACTCTACTCTCATGGCCTCATACACTACTCTACTCTACTCTCATGGCCTCATACACTACACTACTCTACTCTCATGGCCTCATACACTACTCTACTCTACTCTCATGGCCTCATACACTACTCTACTCTCATGGCCTCATACACTACTCTACTCTCATGGCCTCATACACTACTCTACTCTCATGGCCTCATACACTACACTACTCTACTCTCATGGCCTCATACACTACTCTACTCTACTCTCATGGCCTCATACACTACTCTACTCTCATGGCCTCATACACTACTCTACTCTCATGGCCTCATACACTACTCTACTCTACTCTCATGGCCTCATACACTACTCTACTCTACTCTCATGGCCTCATACACTACACTACTCTACTCTCATGGCCTCATACACTACACTACTCTACTCTCATGGCCTCATACACTACTCTACTCTACTCTCATGGCCTCATACACTACTCTACTCTCATGGCCTCATACACTACACTACTCTACTCTCATGGCCTCATACACTACTCTACTCTCATGGCCTCATACACTACTCTACTCTCATGGCCTCATACACTACACTACTCTACTCTCATGGCCTCATACACTACACTACTCTACTCTCATGGCCTCATACACTACTCTACTCTACTCTCATGGCCTCATACACTACACTACTCTACTCTCATGGCCTCATACACTACTCTACTCTCATGGCCTCATACACTACTCTACTCTACTCTCATGGCCTCATACACTACTCTACTCTCATGGCCTCATACACTACACTACTCTACTCTCATGGCCTCATACACTACAGTACTCTACTCTCATGGCCTCATACACTACAGTACTCTACTCTCATGGCCTCATACACTACACTACTCTACTCTCATGGCCTCATACACTACTCTACTCTCATGGCCTCATACACTACTCTACTCTACTCTCATGGCCTCATACAGTACTCTACTCTACTCTCATGGCCTCATACACTACACTACTCTACTCTCATGGCCTCATACACTACTCTACTCTCATGGCCTCATACACTACACTACTCTACTCTCATGGCCTCATACACTACACTACTCTACTCTCATGGCCTCATACACTACTCTACTCTCATGGCCTCATACACTACACTACTCTACTCTCATGGCCTCATACACTACAGTACTCTACTCTCATGGCCTCATACACTACTCTACTCTCATGGCCTCATACACTACACTACTCTACTCTCATGGCCTCATACACTACTCTACTCTACTCTCATGGCCTCATACACTACTCTACTCTCATGGCCTCATACACTACACTACTCTACTCTCATGGCCTCATACACTACTCTACTCTACTCTCATGGCCTCATACACTACTCTACTCTCATGGCCTCATACACTACTCTACTCTCATGGCCTCATACACTACTCTACTCTCATGGCCTCATACACTACTCTACTCTACTCTCATGGCCTCATACACTACACTACTCTACTCTCATGGCCTCATACACTACTCTACTCTCATGGCCTCATACACTACTCTACTCTACTCTCATGGCCTCATACACTACAGTACTCTACTCTCATGGCCTCATACACTACACTACTCTACTCTCATGGCCTCATACACTACTCTACTCTACTCTCATGGCCTCATACACTACTCTACTCTCATGGCCTCATACACTACACTACTCTACTCTCATGGCCTCATACACTACACTACTCTACTCTCATGGCCTCATACACTACACTACTCTCATGGCCTCATACACTACTCTACTCTCATGGCCTCATACACTACAGTACTCTACTCTCATGGCCTCATACACTACTCTACTCTCATGGCCTCATACACTACACTACTCTACTCTCATGGCCTCATACACTACTCTACTCTCATGGCCTCATACACTACTCTACTCTACTCTCATGGCCTCATACACTACTCTACTCTCATGGCCTCATACACTACTCTACTCTACTCTCATGGCCTCATACACTACTCTACTCTCATGGCCTCATACACTACTCTACTCTCATGGCCTCATACACTACTCTACTCTCATGGCCTCATACACTACAGTACTCTACTCTCATGGCCTCATACACTACTCTACTCTCATGGCCTCATACACTACTCTACTCTCATGGCCTCATACACTACACTACTCTACTCTCATGGCCTCATACACTACTCTACTCTACTCTCATGGCCTCATACACTACTCTACTCTACGCTACTCTCATCCCCTCATACACTACTCTACTCTACTCTCATGGCCTCATACACTACACTACTCTCATGGCCTCATACACTACTCTACTCTCATGGCCTCATACACTACTCTACTCTACTCTCATGGCCTCATACACTACACTACTCTACTCTCATGGCCTCATACACTACACTACTCTACTCTCATGGCCTCATACACTACAGTACTCTACTCTCATGGCCTCATACACTACACTACTCTACTCTCATGGCCTCATACACTACTCTACTCTCATGGCCTCATACACTACACTACTCTACTCTCATGGCCTCATACACTACAGTACTCTACTCTCATGGCCTCATACACTACTCTACTCTACTCTCATGGCCTCATACACTACAGTACTCTACTCTCATGGCCTCATACACTACTCTACTCTCATGGCCTCATACACTACAGTACTCTACTCTCATGGCCTCATACACTACTCTACTCTCATGGCCTCATACACTACTCTACTCTACTCTCATGGCCTCATACACTACTCTACTCTACTCTCATGGCCTCATACACTACTCTACTCTCATGGCCTCATACACTACACTACTCTACTCTCATGGCCTCATACACTACAGTACTCTACTCTCATGGCCTCATACACTACTCTACTCTCATGGCCTCATACACTACACTACTCTACTCTCATGGCCTCATACACTACTCTACTCTCATGGCCTCATACACTACTCTACTCTCATGGCCTCATACACTACTCTACTCTCATGGCCTCATACACTACTCTACTCTCATGGCCTCATACACTACTCTACTCTCATGGCCTCATACACTACTCTACTCTACTCTCATGGCCTCATACACTACTCTACTCTCATGGCCTCATACACTACACTACTCTACTCTCATGGCCTCATACACTACACTACTCTACTCTCATGGCCTCATACACTACTCTACTCTCATGGCCTCATACACTACTCTACTCTCATGGCCTCATACACTACTCTACTCTCATGGCCTCATACACTACTCTACTCTACTCTCATGGCCTCATACACTACTCTACTCTCATGGCCTCATACACTACAGTACTCTACTCTCATGGCCTCATACACTACTCTACTCTCATGGCCTCATACACTACTCTACTCTCATGGCCTCATACACTACACTACTCTCATGGCCTCATACACTACTCTACTCTCATGGCCTCATACACTACAGTACTCTACTCTCATGGCCTCATACACTACTCTACTCTCATGGCCTCATACACTACACTACTCTACTCTCATGGCCTCATACACTACTCTACTCTCATGGCCTCATACACTACTCTACTCTACTCTCATGGCCTCATACACTACTCTACTCTCATGGCCTCATACACTACTCTACTCTACTCTCATGGCCTCATACACTACTCTACTCTCATGGCCTCATACACTACACTACTCTACTCTCATGGCCTCATACACTACTCTACTCTACTCTCATGGCCTCATACACTACTCTACTCTACTCTCATGGCCTCATACACTACTCTACTCTACTCTCATGGCCTCATACACTACTCTACTCTCATGGCCTCATACACTACTCTACTCTCATGGCCTCATACACTACTCTACTCTACTCTCATGGCCTCATACACTACACTACTCTACTCTCATGGCCTCATACACTACACTACTCTACTCTCATGGCCTCATACACTACAGTACTCTACTCTCATGGCCTCATACACTACACTACTCTACTCTCATGGCCTCATACACTACTCTACTCTCATGGCCTCATACACTACACTACTCTACTCTCATGGCCTCATACACTACAGTACTCTACTCTCATGGCCTCATACACTACTCTACTCTACTCTCATGGCCTCATACACTACAGTACTCTACTCTCATGGCCTCATACACTACTCTACTCTCATGGCCTCATACACTACAGTACTCTACTCTCATGGCCTCATACACTACTCTACTCTCATGGCCTCATACACTACTCTACTCTACTCTCATGGCCTCATACACTACTCTACTCTCATGGCCTCATACACTACTCTACTCTCATGGCCTCATACACTACACTACTCTACTCTCATGGCCTCATACACTACACTACTCTACTCTCATGGCCTCATACACTACTCTACTCTACTCTCATGGCCTCATACACTACACTACTCTACTCTCATGGCCTCATACACTACTCTACTCTCATGGCCTCATACACTACACTACTCTACTCTCATGGCCTCATACACTACTCTACTCTCATGGCCTCATACACTACTCTACTCTCATGGCCTCATACACTACTCTACTCTCATGGCCTCATACACTACTCTACTCTACTCTCATGGCCTCATACACTACTCTACTCTCATGGCCTCATACACTACACTACTCTACTCTCATGGCCTCATACACTACACTACTCTACTCTCATGGCCTCATACACTACTCTACTCTCATGGCCTCATACACTACACTACTCTACTCTCATGGCCTCATACACTACTCTACTCTCATGGCCTCATACACTACAGTACTCTACTCTCATGGCCTCATACACTACTCTACTCTCATGGCCTCATACACTACACTACTCTACTCTCATGGCCTCATACACTACTCTACTCTCATGGCCTCATACACTACTCTACTCTCATGGCCTCATACACTACTCTACTCTCATGGCCTCATACACTACTCTACTCTCATGGCCTCATACACTACACTACTCTACTCTCATGGCCTCATACACTACTCTACTCTCATGGCCTCATACACTACACTACTCTACTCTCATGGCCTCATACACTACTCTACTCTCATGGCCTCATACACTACTCTACTCTCATGGCCTCATACACTACTCTACTCTCATGGCCTCATACACTACTCTACTCTACTCTACTCTCATGGCCTCATACACTACTCTACTCTCATGGCCTCATACACTACTCTACTCTCATGGCCTCATACACTACTCTACTCTACTCTCATGGCCTCATACACTACACTACTCTCATGGCCTCATACACTACTCTACTCTCATGGCCTCATACACTACACTACTCTACTCTCATGGCCTCATACACTACTCTACTCTCATGGCCTCATACACTACACTACTCTACTCTCATGGCCTCATACACTACTCTACTCTCATGGCCTCATACACTACTCTACTCTCATGGCCTCATACACTACTCTACTCTCATGGCCTCATACACTACTCTACTCTCATGGCCTCATACACTACTCTACTCTACTCTCATGGCCTCATACACTACTCTACTCTACTCTCATGGCCTCATACACTACTCTACTCTACTCTCATGGCCTCATACACTACTCTACTCTCATGGCCTCATACACTACACTACTCTACTCTCATGGCCTCATACACTACTCTACTCTCATGGCCTCATACACTACTCTACTCTACTCTCATGGCCTCATACACTACAGTACTCTACTCTCCTGGCCTCATACACTACACTACTCTACTCTACTCTCATGGCCTCATACACTACACTACTCTACTCTCATGGCCTCATACACTACTCTACTCTCATGGCCTCATACACTACTCTACTCTACTCTCATGGCCTCATACACTACTCTACTCTCATGGCCTCATACACTACTCTACTCTCATGGCCTCATACACTACTCTACTCTACTCTCATGGCCTCATACACTACTCTACTCTACTCTCATGGCCTCATACACTACTCTACTCTCATGGCCTCATACACTACTCTACTCTCATGGCCTCATACACTACACTACTCTACTCTCATGGCCTCATACACTACTCTACTCTACTCTCATGGCCTCATACACTACTCTTCTGTCCTCTCATGGCCTCATACACTACTCTACTCTCATGGCCTCATACACTACACTACACTACTCTCATGGCCTCATACACTACACTACACTACTCTCATGGCCTCATACACTACACTACTCTCATGGCCTCATACACTACTCTACTCTACTCTCATGGCCTCATACACTACTCTACTCTCATGGCCTCATACAGTACAGTACTCTACTCTCATGGCCTCATACACTACACTACTCTACTCTCATGGCCTCATACACTACTCTACTCTCATGGCCTCATACACTACACTACTCTACTCTCATGGCCTCATACACTACTCTACTCTCATGGCCTCATACACTACTCTACTCTCATGGCCTCATACACTACTCTACTCTACTCTCATGGCCTCATACACTACTCTACTCTCATGGCCTCATACACTACTCTACTCTACTCTCATGGCCTCATACACTACTCTACTCTACTCTCATGGCCTCATACACTACTCTACTCTACTCTCATGGCCTCATACACTACTCTACTCTCATGGCCTCATACACTACACTACTCTACTCTCATGGCCTCATACACTACTCTACTCTCATGGCCTCATACACTACTCTACTCTCATGGCCTCATACACTACTCTACTCTACTCTCATGGCCTCATACACTACTCTACTCTACTCTCATGGCCTCATACTCTACTCTACTCTCATGGCCTCATACACTACTCTACTCTCATGGCCTCATACACTACAGTACTCTACTCTCATGGCCTCATACACTACACTACTCTACTCTCATGGCCTCATACACTACTCTACTCTCATGGCCTCATACACTACTCTACTCTCATGGCCTCATACACTACACTACTCTACTCTCATGGCCTCATACACTACTCTACTCTCATGGCCTCATACACTACAGTACTCTACTCTCATGGCCTCATACACTACTCTACTCTACTCTCATGGCCTCATACACTACTCTACTCTCATGGCCTCATACACTACTCTACTCTACTCTCATGGCCTCATACACTACTCTACTCTCATGGCCTCATACACTACTCTACTCTCATGGCCTCATACACTACTCTACTCTCATGGCCTCATACACTACTCTACTCTACTCTCATGGCCTCATACACTACACTACTCTACTCTCATGGCCTCATACACTACAGTACTCTACTCTCATGGCCTCATACACTACTCTACTCTCATGGCCTCATACACTACTCTACTCTACTCTCATGGCCTCATACACTACTCTACTCTCATGGCCTCATACACTACTCTACTCTACTCTCATGGCCTCATACACTACTCTACTCTCATGGCCTCATACACTACTCTACTCTACTCTCATGGCCTCATACACTACTCTACTCTACTCATGGCCTCATACACTCACCTCATACACTACTCTACTCTACTCTCATGGCCTCATACACTACTCTACTCTCATGGCCTCATACACTACTCTACTCTCATGGCCTCATACACTACTCTACTCTACTCTCATGGCCTCATACACTACTCTACTCTACTCTCATGGCCTCATACACTACTCTACTCTCATGGCCTCATACACTACACTACTCTCATGGCCTCATACACTACTCTACTCTCATGGCCTCATACACTACTCTACTCTCATGGCCTCATACACTACTCTACTCTCATGGCCTCATACACTACTCTACTCTACTCTCATGGCCTCATACACTACTCTACTCTACTCTCATGGCCTCATACACTACTCTACTCTACTCTCATGGCCTCATACACTACTCTACTCTACTCTCATGGCCTCATACACTACACTACTCTCATGGCCTCATACACTACACTACTCTACTCTCATGGCCTCATACACTACTCTACTCTACTCTCATGGCCTCATACACTACAGTACTCTACTCTCATGGCCTCATACACTACTCTACTCTCATGGCCTCATACACTACTCTACTCTCATGGCCTCATACACTACTCTACTCTCATGGCCTCATACACTACACTACTCTACTCTCATGGCCTCATACACTACTCTACTCTACTCTCATGGCCTCATACACTACTCTACTCTCATGGCCTCAT
>NW_026945643.1:810920-813420 GCF_034702125.1 Engraulis encrasicolus | reverse complement strand
GTGTTATTTTCATGTATTGCACATTACCTAAACAGATTAGGACATATATTTGCAAAATATATTTACATTTTACATTGATGTTTCATACACTTTAAACGATTTGGGGTGAAATTCACCCCGAGGAACACGGATGTAACCAAAATGTGTACAACACTTAGGGAAAAAATGTTTGGTAACACTTCCAAATAAGGGGCCATAATTAAAAGTAAAGTAGCTACAACCTAATACTTAAGTAAGGGTTAATAATCATTACTTAATGCCACATTAGACACATATTAATTGTTATTAATGCATTAGTAAGCAGTTACTTAACTATTAGATAACTATTACCTTGTGTTACAAGTTAATAGCATATTATTATTTAACTAATAGATAAGTAAGGGCACAGTTAATAGTTAAGTAGCTATCAGGTCATACTTAATTAAGGACCAAAATTAACACTTACTTAATACAAAAGCAAGGCATAACTAATGGTTATATAATACATAAATATTGGGTTTTGGGACCCTTATATTAGAGTTGGCTGAGGATAACTAATGGTTAATTAATAGATAGATATTGGTGTTTGGGACCCTTATATTAGAGTTGGCTGCGGATAACTAATGGTTAATTAATCGATAGATATTGGTGTTTGGGACCCTTATAATAGAGTTGGCTGAGCATACCCAATAGTTAAGTAATTGATCTACTGTGACGTCTAGTTTTCACTCGTTCAAATCACTGTAATAGTGGCAACAGGAGCCATTATATAGCAAGGATTGGACGTACACTTCTCAATGATGGTGGGGTGATGAGATGTAATTTTTTCATGTACCACTTATTAAATTTAATGGTAAAAACCCTACAATAAATGCAGAACATTATGAAGAGTAATAGTTTTGAAGCGAAACTAAACCATTCCTTTGTGATAATTAGGTTAATGTTTGAGAATATTAGCTCCAAGAAGAGCAGTGCATGATGGGTATGCAATCTATAGACAACAATAATTCGGTATTATTTAATCATTAGATATGCCTTACTTTTGTATTAAGTAAGTGTTAATTAAGGTCCTTAGTTAAGTATGACCTAATAGCTACTTAACTATTAACTGTACCCTTACTTATCTATTAGTTAAATAATTATATGCTATGAACTTGAGACACATGGTAATAGTTATCTAATAGTTAAGTAACTGCTTACTAATGTTTAACATGTGAATTAATAACAATTTATATGTGTCTAATGTGGCATTAAGTAGTGATTATTAACTGTTACTAAAGTATTAGGTTATAGCTAATTTGCTGTTCATTATGTTAATTATAAGTATATATGGCCCCTTACCATGTGTCTCTCAAGTTAATAGCATATCATTATTTAACTAATAGATAAGTAAGGGTACAGTTAATAGTTAAGTAGCTATTAGGTCATACTTAACTAAGGACCTTAATTAACACTTACTTAATACAAAAGTAAGGCATATCTAATGATTAAATAATACCGAATTATTGTTGTCTATAGATTGCGTACCCATCATGCACTGCTCTTCTTGGAGCTAATATTCTCAAACATTAACCTAATTATCACAAAGGAATGGTTTAGTTTCACTTCAAAACTATTATTCTTCATTATGTTCTGCATTTATTGTAGGGTTTTTACCGTTAAAACTAATAATTGGTACATGAAAAAATTACATCACATCACCCCACCATCATTGAGAAGTGTACGTCCAATCCTTGCTATATAATGGCTCCTGTTGCCACTATTACAGTGATTTGAATGAGTGAAAACTAAATGTCACAGTAGATTAATTACTTAACTATTAGGTATGCTCAGCCAACTCTATTATAAGGGTCCCAAACACCAATATCTATCGATTAATTAACCATTAGTTATCCGCAGCCAACTCTAATATAAGGGTCCCAAATATCAATATCTATCTATTAATTAACCATTAGTTATCCTCAGCCAACTCTAATATAAGGGTCCCAAAACCCAATATTTATGTATTAATTAACCATTAGTTATGCCTTGCTTTTGTATTAATTAAGTGTTAATTTTGGTCCTTAGTTAAGTATGACCTGATAGCTACTTAACTATTAACTGTGCCCTTACTTATCTATTAGTTAAATAATAATATGCTATTAACTTTTAACACAAGGTAATAGTTATCTAATAGTTAAGTAACTGCTTACTAATGTTCAACATATGCATTAATAACAATTAATATGTGTCTAATGTGGCATTAAGTAATGATTATTAACCCTTACTTAAGTATTAGGTTGTAGCTACTTTACTGTTAATTATGGCCCCTTATTTGGAAGTGTTACCCTATTTTTGTTGTAATTTTGCTTTTTTTCACATCGACCCAATATATTTATGAAAAGTCATCAAAGATGTAGCAAAATAAATATGTACTCCATACATTCTCCAGGTGTTAAATATTGAATGGGGTCAAATAGGCCCCAAGGATAACAGGAGGATTAGAGATGGTGGAAGATAGGCACATACACACACTCACACC
>NW_026945643.1:788420-795920 GCF_034702125.1 Engraulis encrasicolus | reverse complement strand
ACACACACACACACACACACACACACACACACACACACACACACACACACACACACACACACGCAAAACAAAGACACACAGATGCACGCACACATCATGTGCAGACTACTAAAATATATAAAAAAATTATTCACATGTGTGTGCATGCGTGCGTGTGTGTTTGCGTGTGTGTGTGCGTGCGTGCGTGCATGTGTGCGTGTGCGTGCGTGCATGTGTGCGTGCGTGAGTGCATGTGAGTGTGTGGGTGTGTGTGTGTTATGAACTCCTGCTTGGCCTCTAATGAATGAGGTAAGTGTGTGTGTGTGTGTTTGTGTGTGTGTGTGTGTGCGCGTGTGTGTGTGTGTGTGTGTGTGTGTGTGTGTGTGTGTGTGTGTGTGTGTGTTTTTTAATCTAAATTTAATCTTTTACTAAGTAATAAACACATATTTCCTAGTAAGAACCAAATACAGTCATTTTTTGCAGCTACAAATGGCTATTTTTGGAAATTCAAAATGGCTGACCATGGAGACCAGATCCCTCTTTTCATGTATGAAAAGTGCAATTTTTCCAGTCATAATGAATACTTTTGAATGAATTTGATGGTGGTGGTCAGTATTGATGAAAAAAGTAACATTAGTGACTGGGCAGCATTAATTCTGGAAATAAATAACTAAAAATCTCACACAGTGTCCTTTAACAGGCAACATACTGCAAGAATCAAGAATGTACATTTCCTGGGCAAGTGAATGTGGGCAAGTGTCTTCTCTCCATTCACACTCATGGTCTGGAGGTGCTTTTCGGGGAGGGTTTAGTGCGCTACCAGACGGCCAATAAGCAAGCGAATGGGTGAGAGCCTTCCAATCATTTCAAACAAGACCGGAGTGCAATATTCCCGCCCTATTGCCACCAGGTTACTGTAAATAACTTCAAGAGTAGGAATGAAGAGTCAAACTCGGCTAATATCAGCACAAACAAAAGCGACAACAGCGACAACAGGTAGTATATGGGACTATACATATTCTGGGTTATGGCAAGACTGAGGATATAATCAGTCGAAAGTTGCATACACACACATGCACATATGCAAACACACGCACGCACGCACGCACATTCGCTCACACACACACACGCGCGTTCACACACACACACACGCGTTCACACACACACACACACACACACACACACACACACACACACACACACACACACACACACACACACACACACACACACACACACACACACACACACACACACACATTCACTCACTCTTTAGGCTGCTGTTCTAGATTCTCAGTGCTGCCATTCAAACTCAACATCGTCCCACTCACAGCACACACACACGCACGCACGCACGCACGCACGCACGCACGCACGCACACACACACAAACACACACACACACTCAGGAACACGCACACACACACACACACCAACACACACACACTTTCCCATGTCTCCTTTCATATATAATTCTCTCTCTCTACCTCTCTCTCTCTACTCCTCTCTCTATCTCTCTCTCTTCTCCTCTCTCTACCCCTCTCTCTCTCTCTACTCCTCTCTCTATCTCCTTTTCTCCCTCACGCACACACACACACACTCATCATCACATGTCTGCCCACGCTTCTGTGTGTGTGTATGTGTGTAAAGGCTCTTCTTTTATGCTGTCTTCTGAAGAAGAAAGAGATTACATTTCAGCACATATAGTGTAGTGTAGTGTAGAGTGTGTGTGTGTGTGTGTGTGTGTGTGTGTGTGTGTGTGTGTGTGTGTGTGTGTGTGTGTGTGTGTGTGTGTGTGTGTGTGTGTGTGTGTGTGTGTGTGTGTGTGTGTGTGTGTGTGTGTTCGTGTGTATACGTACGTGTTTGTTTTTAAAGGGTGTGTGTGTGTGTGTGTGTGTGTGTGTGTGTGTGTGTGTGTGTGTGTGTGCGTATGTGCGTATGTGCGTGTGTGCGTGTGTGTTTAAAGGGTGGATGGAGCTTTGATCAGCCGTGTCTGAAAGCATCGATCTCGGATACTTCAGCAGTTTGGAGGATAAAGGACAGGACTGATGAGAAGGAGAGAGACAGAGGGATAGAGAGAGAGAAAGAGAGAGGGGGGGGTGAGGGTGAGAGGGGACA
The DNA here is from genome assembly GCF_034702125.1 of Engraulis encrasicolus. NCBI lineage: Eukaryota > Metazoa > Chordata > Actinopteri > Clupeiformes > Engraulidae > Engraulis > Engraulis encrasicolus. The sequence goes on along the minus strand of NW_026945643.1, from coordinate 793,824 downwards.
AGGGAGAGAGAGAGAGGGGGTAGAGAGAGAAGGAGGGAGAGAGAGGGGGAGGAGGGGGAGGGGGGGGCAAGAGAGAGGGGGGGACTTCTATGAACAAAGCAATAAGTATATGAATGTGTGTGTGTGCATGTGTGTGCGTGTGTGTGTGTGTGTGTGTGTGTGTGTGTGTGTGTGTGTGTGTGTGTGTGTGTGTGTGTGTGTGTGTGTGTGTGTGTGTGTGTGTGTGTGTGTGTGTGTGTGACTCATGTTATATTTAAAGAACATCATGTCCCTGTTTCTCTTCTGAGCACCGCACTGTAGAAACACACACACACACAAGCACACATAGATATACACACACACACACACACACACACACACACACACACACACACACACACACACACACACACACACACACACACACACACACACACACACACACACACACACACAGCAACACACATCTCAGGATGTACATGTCCCGTCACCATCACACACAGTCCTGTTCTACATCTCCTCTAAGTGTTCTACAGAGGCCGCGTCCACACATGGAACACGGAATGCTACTGTCAGAATACGGAACACGGAATGCTACTGTTGGAATATTGAATGCCGCTGTGATGCTTTTTTCACTGACGGAACATCTCGTGCTGCTGTTGTTCCACAGTCAGAATGCTGAATGCTCATGGAACAACTACCACTGGTGTTCTACTGATGGAACATCTACCACTGGTGTTCTACTGACGGAACATCTAACACTGGTGTTCTATCAATGGAACATCTAAGGCCAGATCCACACCAGAGCGTGGCGGGACGGCAGCGAGAAAACGGCTCTCTTTCTGCCGAGTATCGGGCGGGGCGGTGTGTTCTACTCTGCCTTTTACATTGACAGTGCCGGCGTGCATGGACAGTCCTGTTTAAAATCCCCAAACAGCCCATGCAAGTTTGCTACTTTGCCATTCACTTCAATGGGACAGCGCAGGTCGCTGCCGTCCAACTCTCAGCCCCCAATGGCGCCCCCTATAGGGAGCAGTGCAGCAGGACGGTACCATGCTCATGATGCATCAGTCCTGGATGACGCTGACGGTGCTCCAATAGATTTTAATGATATAATATAAAACATGTTTATTATAATATAGTTATAATATTATTAATCATAGCAAGTAGTGGAAGATGAAAATAATACAAGAAAATAATATGCAGCCTAATGGCCGTTTACATACTCGAGTCCTGAAAGGCTTTTTTGTTGTTGTTTTGGTCTGAGGTCAATACAATAACACAACAACATGGAGCCCTAATATGGCACCAGAGTGCTGCCATCAATACATCAACCACACACACACACACACACACACACACACACACACACACACACACACACACACACACACACACACACACACACACACACACACACACACACACACACACACACGTATCAATAAAGTGAGTGCCTTACTAAAGACCTGCATATCATGCATATCAATACAGCAACGGAAGTGCTAAAGAGATGCCAATACAGTGTCCATACAGTGACTCTCTGATGCCAACGCAGTGACTCTGTTATACTAACGCAGTGACTCTCTGATGCCAACGCAGTGTCCATACAGTGACTCTCTGATGCCAATACAGTGTCCATACAGTGACTCTCTGATGCCAATACAGTGACTCTGTTATACTAATGCAGTGACTCTCTGATGCCAATACAGTGACTCTGTTATACTAATGCAGTGACTCTCTGATGCCAATACAGTGACTCTGTTATACTAATGCAGTGACTTCATTACTTTCAATATAATGGCGGGTTTCAGTGTTGCCAGATGAGGCTGATGATTTTCAGGCCAAAAAATGCGCAAAGGAAGCACTAAATCCTGCACAATCCTATTGGAAAAATTGGGCGGATTTTTCTGCAAAATGCCATTTTTACCCGCAGATGGCCATCCCAAACAGCCCAATTGGGCGGGAAACAGCCCACTCTGGCAACACTGACTGGTTTGCAAAGCAGCGTAGAGATACAGTGACCGTGTTGCTAAAGAGCTTTCAATACTTCACAAGAATATTATTGGAGAGCTGCAGTGAAACGTCACAGGGAGAGGATAAGTGGCATTACAGAGTTGTGTCACATCCTACTGGTGTCATATTGTAATGTCACATCCTACTAGTCAAGTCAAGTCAAGTCAAGTCAAGTTTATTGTCAATTTCTTTACATGCACTGGTCATACAAAGAATTTGAAATTGCGTTTCTTGCTCTCCCATGCAGACATAGACTAATCTAGGTAAGGACATAGACAGTATAGACATAGACAGTACTCATACATGGACATAGACAGTATGGACGTAGACATTGCTCATACAGACATTTAAAGTGCAAGACTGGACAACAGAAAACTTGTAGAGAACATACATTAAGAGGAGGTATTTTGTTGTTCTTTTTCCTAAAAGTCCTTTATAGCGTTCTGACATAGTAATAGTAGCATTTGAAGAAATAAATAATTAAAAAAGGTTTTTATTTAAATACACCAGCAGCAGTATGTGTGTGTGTGTGTTTGTATGTGTTTTGTGTGCGTGTGTGTGTGTGTGTGTGTGTGTGTGTGTGTGTGTGTGTGTGTGTGTGTGTGTGTGTGTGTGTGTGTGTGTGTGTGTGTGTTTAGTGCAGGTAGAAAGTGCGGTGTGCGTCTGTGTGTGTGTACCTGTGTATGTGTGTGTGTGTGTGTGTGTGTGTGTATGTGTGTGAGTATGAGTTGTGTGTCAGTGTGTGTATGTTTGGGTTTAGTGCAGAAAGTGCAGTGTGCTTGTGTGTGTGTGTGTGTGTGTGTGTGTGTGGTGTGTGTGTGTGTGTGTGTGTGTGTGTGTGTGTGTGTGTGTGTGTGTGTGTGTGTGTGTTGTTGTGTGTGTGTGTGTGTGTGTGTGTGTGTGTGTGTGTGTGTGTGCGCATGTGTATGTTTTGAGTTAGTGCAGGTTGAAAGTTCAGTCACAGATGTAGTAGTGCAGGTGGAGTGTTCAGTCGCAGATATGGTGGTGGGGATGAGGGGGGGGAGCGTTGTCAGTGGCCTGGCTGGCTAGAGGCTGACAGTGAAGGGAGAGTGGGTTGAGTGTTCAGTATCTTGATTGCTTGATGCATCGTGCTGCTTGTAAGCCTGGTGGTACGGGAACGGAGGCGCCTGTACCTCTTTCCAGAGGGCAGGAGGCTGAACAGTTTGTGTGCAGGGTGGCTTGTGTCTTTGATGATCATCAGTGCTTTTCGGGTGAGGCGTGCGGTGTAAATGTCCTGCAGGGAGGGGAGTGGTACTCCAATGATCTTCTTCGCTGTGTTCACAACACGCTGGAGTGTCTTCCTGTTTTTCTCCGTGCAGCTTCCTCCCCACACTGTGATGCAGCTGGACACGACGCTCTCTATGGTTCCTCTGTAGAATGTTGTCATGATGGAGGGTGTAGCACTTGCCTTCTTTAGTTTGCGCAAGAAGTAGAGACGCTGATGGGCCTTCTTCGCCAGTGATGTAGTGTTGGTGGTCCAAGAGAGGTCGTCGCTGATGTGCACTCCAAGGAACTTGGTGCTGCTCACTCTCTCCACAGCATCACCGTCGATGGTCAGTGGTGGCAGTTGTTTTTGGACCCTCTGAAAGTTGACAGCAATCTCCTTGGTCTTGTTGACATTCAGCAGGAGGTTGTTGTCTTTGCACCATCTGGCCAGCAGGTCTACTTCTTCTCTGTAGTGGGTCTCATCGCCCTTAGTGATGAGGCCCACCAGTGTTGTATCATCCGCAAACTTCACTAGATGGTTAGTGCTGTGGGTCGTTGTGCAGTCATGTGTCAGCAGCCTGAACAGCAGGGGGCTGAGAACACAACCTTGCGGAGCCCCCGTGCTCAGGGTCAGGGTGCTTGAGGTGTTATTCCCTACCCGTACTGCTTGTGGTCTCTGCATCAGGAAGTCCAGCAGCCAGTTGCAGAGGGAGGTGCTGAAACCTAGTTTGTCCAGTTTTCTGATGAGTTGTTGTGGTATTATGGTATTGAATGCTGAGCTGAAGTCAATGAACAGCATTCTCACATATGAGTCTTTATTGTCCAAGTGGGTGAGGGCTGGATGGAGGGCAGAGCAGATTGCATCCTCCGTGGATCGCTTGGCTCGGTATGCGAACTGGTAGGGGTCCAGGGTGGGGGGTAGGGTGGCTTTGATGTGTGACAGGACTAGCCGTTCGAAGCACTTCATGATTATGGGCGTCAGTGCTACAGGACGGTAGTCATTGAAGCATGATGGTGATGATTTCTTCGGCACGGGTATGATGGTAGCAGCTTTGAAAAGTGATGGGATGACTGCTTGCTCCAGAGAGATGTTAAAGATGTCTGTGAAGACATCCTTCAGCTCTTCTGCACAATCCTTCAACACTCGGCCAGGTATGTTGTCTGGGCCAGCTGCTTTGCGTGGGTTGATGGTGGCCAGTGTCCTCTTCACACTGGCAGAGGACAGGTACAGGGGTTGATCATGGGGGGGAGGGGGAGTTTTCTGTGGATGAGTGTCATTTTGTGCTTCAAAACGGGCAAAGAAACTGTTCAGGTCGTTTAGCAGAGAGGTGTTGTTGTCACAGCTTCGTGGTGCGGGCTTATAGTCCGTGATGGCCTGTATGCCCTGCCACAGGCTCTGTGCATCTCTGCTGTCTTTGAAGTGTGTTGTTATTTTGTCCGAGTATTCCTTTTTTGCTTTCCTGATGCCCTGGGACAGGTTTGCTCTTGCTGCTTTTAGGCCAGCTACGTCTCCTGCTCTGAAGGCTTTGTCTCTGGCCCTCAGCAGTCTGTGAACGTCTCCTGTGAACCATGGCTTCTGGTTGGCCCTGGTGGTGATGCGTTTTATTTCTGTAACATCATCAATGCATTTTGTGATGTAGGAGGTCACGGTGTCTGTGTACTCCTCAATGTCAATGTGGTTGCTGTGGGTGGCAGCTGTTTTGAACATGTCCCAATCTGTGGTTTCAAAGCAGTCTTGTAGTCGTGACACGGCTCCTTCTGGCCATTTTCTCACCTCCTTCAGAGCTGGTTTGGTGAGTTTTACCTTTTGTCTGTAGGCTGGCAGTAGCAGAATCGTTAGGTGGTCTGATAGGCCGATGTGGGGGATGGGCTTTGCCTTGTATGCTCCTTGTTTTGGGGGTATAAACAAAGTCCAGGGTGTTTTGTGTCCTCTTGTTGGAAAGTTAACATGTTGGTGAAATTTTGGAAGAACTGTTTTGAGATTTCCGTGGTTGAAATCTCCCATGACCACTGTGAAGGCATCTGGGTGTGCATCTTGTTGTTCACTGATTCCCCGATGCAGCTCGTTCAGTGCCTCGCTTCTGGCGCTGGTGGTATTGCTAGGAGCGAGGTAAACTGCGACCAGTAGAATGGCGGATATTTCTCTTGGTAGATAGAAGGGTCGGCACTTGATGATCATGAA
>NW_026945643.1:773420-783420 GCF_034702125.1 Engraulis encrasicolus | reverse complement strand
TTACTGTCAGCTTTTAAAATGTCACAATGTAGGCTTTATGGCCTATGCTATGGTTTAGAACTGTATTCCTATTTTCATAGAAGAGCTGAAAACGTGTTGCTTTATATTAGGCTACATTCCATTTGATGAAGAGAGTTGCCAAACGCTTCATTATGCATGACCTTACATTAACACCGGCGCGCACTATCAGTTATTAACGCAATAGATATATTAAACAGGGGCTATTACATTTGTTGTTAACCCTCCTGTTATCCTTGGGGTCTATTTGACCCCTTTCAATGTTTAACACCTGAGAAATACATGAAGTACATAGTTCTTCTGCCTAATCTTTGATGACTTTTCCTAAATAGATGGGATGAATGTGAAAAAAGTGAAATTTCAGCAAAAATGTTTTCCCTAAGTGCTGTACACATTTAGGTTACATCCGTGTTCCTTGGGGTCAATTTGACCCCAATTGTTTCAAGTGTATAAAACATAAATGAAACATTCATATTTTGCAAATAAATGTTAAAATCTGTTTAGATAATGTGAAATACATGAAAATAAGCTATTCAGCCATGTTTCTTCTGAACATTTTGCTTTTGTTTGGGCCCTGATAACTAAAAATGCTAATGATATGGGGGAGGCCTAAAAGTAATTCACGGCAACATTTTGGACATTGGTGGCTAATACAGCATTGACATTTTGACAAAATACACCAACTGAACCTTGTTGTACCCAAAGCACCATCATAGCACCCACCACAGCAACACCCCCCCCCCCCCATTCCTGTACCCTGGGAGCTACTTTTGCACCCTCCCACTACACACAAACACTAGTACAAGAAGGGTCACATATAGTCAGCATTGCTGTGCATGCTGTTCTGTGCCCAGCATACATAATTATAAGTGATGGTATATTTGAAGAGAAGCTTTATGATTGTGATCCAAATATTGAAATGGACTGTTCTGATGGTGACAAGCCATTGTACTTCTTTAGATAGAGACGATCTCAAAGTTGTTTGCTATGTCGAGAGATATAATGGTGCTATTCTTCTCCTCATTTCAGTATTGTGTTCCAAATTGACATCTTTGTCTGCAGCCTTGGTTATAAACTGGTGCTACCTGACATAGAGAAGGCAGGAACAGCAACAGCTGTAACTTTTGTGAAGGACATACACATTGACATCCATACCACAAGTTCTCCAGTGGGCATACATAGTGAATAGAAGTAAACATACAAGTTGCTAGCCCTGTTCCTTCAAACATTACCCCACAACCATGACCATGTAATATGTCTACAAGGAGCACATGCAAACCTTTTTTCCTTATGTGCACACTAATTCAAGCGTAGAAACAATGTAGAAAACAATGCTTTTCTATGTTGTTCCCGAAACTCTTGGTTGGCAATGTATCCATGTTCTTACCTAACTATTATACTTGTGCTATAAATACACATTCAAACATTCAAAAAAAATGAATGTTGGACTTAAAAAAACTTCTGAATGTTTGGAAATATGTCTATTTCATTTAGGGTCAAATTGACCGATATGGTAATAGATAGATAATATCCTTGATAATCAAATTTGTTTTTTCTTTTCAAATGTTATAAGTTATAGAAATTCATATTTAGGGAGTATATGGAGCCAATAAAATTAAAATAATATGTCTCCATCTGTTTTTAGACCAATTAATGACATTTTATTGCTATTTTTTCTAATTTTCGCCTAGTCATGGATTAGGTTTTTTTGGTGTGTAGGCTATGTGTGGGGGTGCTAGGATATATTGAAAGGACTTTTTATGTCACCAACAGAGCAATAATACATATCTGAGACATAAACATGTGCCAAAGTGTTGTTTCATGCTGATTTTGTAGACATTTAAGTGGTTGGGGTCAAATTGACCCCAAGGATCACGGATGTTCCAAAATTTGAGGGTAACAGGAGGGTTAAATCGGCTATTTGTTATTAAATGTACAATCAAACATGCTGTTTAAATCATTAATAAGTGCTGTATACCAATATTGCTCTTGGTTCGCGCGCACAGGGACAGTTTAGTTGTCTTTTAAAAAAATTCATTACTGGAGAGTTTGCACGTTCTATCCGCGGAATCAGCATCATGAAAGCCCACAGCGAATGACCATTCATTGTAATGTGAGCTGAGCCCCTTCACGACCGCGGGAATCTATTCTATTTTCAAGTTGCAATGCCACCAATACATGCAGACACGTTCGCCTACATCTCGTGCTTGCAGTGTGTATCCTCAAGGAACGCAATTCTTACATTTGCCGTTTTTGATAGACAGTTTCAAAGTCGCCGTCATGCTTTAGCTCCTCTGCAACTGTAGCCTATTTCGTCTCGCTGTTATAGCGTGCAGTAGTTCCACAGGTGCGCAAACATCAACTCAATATGAAATGTCTTCTTTGGAATGCTTTCTAGTATCAGTGCAGCAGATTATCCAGATGAGGGCAGGAGTAGGCCTACTGAAGGGCCAGGTAGAGGAAGAGAGTTAGTCAAAATAGATATTTATGATGATAGGCCTATAAAATATGGCATAGTCTACAGAAGAAAACCATGATATGTGTAGATTAAAACGTGTAGATGATTTAACAAAGCCATAATTAAATAAGTAATCAAATAAGTGCATGAAAGGATAGGCTGTATGCAGAATGCAGTAGGCATGGAGCCCAGGACCACAGTGGAAACGGGTAGCAGGATTTAAGATGAACTAATTGCTGAAAATGCATCAAAATAAGACCAAATGAAACAGGCAACCACTGTTTAATCAATAATTGTCTATAAAGCCTACATTACTTTTTAATTGTTAATTAAAATCGTTAGGCCTATATTTAATTTAATTGTTAAATTTAGTAATAGGCCTAGGCGATAGGGAAGTCAGATGCTAAGAGGGAGGCGTGCATTTTGTCCTCTGAATTTGAATTTAATTCCCGGACTGAGAAAAGGGTCCACTACGGTCCTGTGTGTATGTGTGTGTTTGTGTGTGTGTGTGTGTGTGTGTGTGTATGTGTGTGTATGTATGTGTGTGTGTGTTAGTGTGTGTATATGCGTACGTGCCTCCGTGCCTGTGTCTGTACAGTGGCGCCAGTTAGTATTGGCACCCTTGAAGTTTAAGCACATTATGGCACATATCTTCAGACAACAAATAATATGGTCAACCATGATTTTTCTATAGATAGCTTGTGGTTGATACTAAATGTAAAACTGATCAACAGCATTAAATACTAAACTACGCGAGGGACAAAATTGAAGAAGGTAAAGCTCCCGGAATCACTGGTATTGGCAGCCTTTACTGGATACCATTGTGGAAACCTAATTTGACACAAATGTGGTAGATAACAAATGGGAATCACCTTTGACAAATTGTTTTTGCCCGTAGGACATGAATTAGGCAAGGAATTTTTAATATTTGTGTTTTAAATAGCCACCTGTTACATCTTGTGCGTCTTTGACAAATGTGAAGACAGAGGAGCTGCTTGAGACCATCAGAAAAACTATTATTTGTAAAAACAAGACTTCCAAATCATAAAATGTCATCTCAAAAAGACCCTGGTATACCATTTCCAACACTGTGTTGTGTTATTCACAAACCTGCTAAACAGGGAGCTGTAAAGAATATCCTTGGATGTGGGGGTAAGGGAACAAATTATGATAGAAGTCTGAGGAAGTCGGTGCAAATAATGACAAAACACAGGTTCTAACATCTACAGACCTGAAGGTCAACTTTGAACTGTTTTGGGTAGGTTTTTTTTAAATAAGCACCCCAAGTTAAACACTACAGAAAGTATTGTTTTTTGATTGGAGGCAAAGGCAGAAAGGCAATTGCGTCAGATCCATAATATTATGTCACCCCATTGATGCATTAGGTATTGGAGGCTTTGACCATATCACAGGTATCATGACGGCATCACAGGTATCATCATTCACAGGAAAATATGTAACCATGTGCAAGAACACTTTGTTTGAGGTGAAGATCATGTTCTCAATTAAGACAAAAACCCAAAGTACACATCCAAATGCACACATCAAAATGCCAAGAAGCTCGTGGACAAATACCAACATCTTTGGAGGCTGCTATTGCTGTCTAATGGTGTGAAACCAACCCGTTAAGGAGGGGTGCCAATATTCATGGACATGCCCTTTTTCATGTTTTGCTTGAAATTACAAAATGCATTTGGAAAAAATAAAAAATATATACTTTGCTATTCTAAATATCTTTGGACCTTCAATTAAAATATCATGTTGGTAAAAGTTGTTTATATTTCCATTTATCTCTGGATATATTGCACATTTTGTAAATAAAATTAAGGGGAGCCAATACTACCTGGCGGCGCTGTATATATATGTGTGTGTGTGTGTGCGTGTGCGTGTGCACCCACTATTGATAACTTTAAATCCAGACTGAAGACAAAGCTGTTCTCAGATGCTTTCCCCTAGCTTAAATTCTATATCATTCTCATTCATTTATTTTTTATGTTTATTTTATTTTTTATTTTATTATTATGTTTTACCTTATGTTTTATCTTAATGTTTTAAATGTTCTTTGACTGTAATTTATTTCCTTCTTTCTTCCCTGTTTCCTTTCTTTTTGCATTTGTTAATTTTGTGAAGCACGTTGAATTGCAGCTGTGTAGGAAGTGCGCTATACAAATAAACTTGCCTTGTGCGTTTCTGAGAGCCTTGTAGAGTTCTGCTGTCTCGTCTTCATTATCCGCATTGGACTTCAGCTGCACTGCAAGTGTCATGTAGCAGAGTGTGTGTGTGTGAGTGTGTGTGTGTGTGTGTGTGTGTGTGGGGGGGGTTGTGGGGGGTATGTCTATTCAATTTTCTGCTGGTGCAGTGCTGTAACTGTCATGTTAGCATAGACGAAACACACACACATGCACACACACACACACACATGCACCCACACACGCACACACACACACACACACACACACACACACACACACACAGGAATGAGAAGAGAGAGCGAGAAGGCAGGGAAGAGAGGAAAAGAGAGGAAGAGGAGAGAGGGGTGAGGAAGCGGTCAAAAGGAAACAGAGAGAGAGAGAGAAAGAGAGAGAGAGGGAGAAACACAGAGAGAGAGAGAGAGAGAGAGAGAGAGAGAGAGAGAGAGAGAGAGAGAGAGACACAGGGGCCGTATTACAGAGACCTCCTAACTTGAGAATCTTACCTTATCTGTCTAGTTACCATGGCAACGGCAGTTTAGGACCGTATTTAGGGAAAGCGTTTCCTAACTTGGTTCGCGCCTCAAATTGATAAAAGTATAGAAGTTAAGAATAGCTGCATGCTAAATTGGCATTAGCCAAAATTACTGTCAGCCAAAATTAGTGTTAATGTCGGTGCCCAACGAGTTCCACCTGCCCGATCCGTTCCCTTTGCACACTGCACATGCGCAGTATGACGTATACGGAAGAGAAATTGCCTGATTTGTTCCGTTAATTTTTTACTTTCTCGTTTTAAGTGTTTATTTTGCAGGAGGAAGTTTGCATTTTTAACTGTCTGTTTTATAATCATATATGACCGTTACAGAAACGCTAAATAAGGTCACCAACTAGTCAGCTAACCAACTAACTATTCAGAGCACAATATCACGTTATTTACAGCGACAAAAGCATTTGATGTATAACAATGATATTAAGTAAAGGTATCATATAAATATATAACATATCTCTTTGTGTTAATGTTCTGGCGGCTGCAAAATAAACATTTAAAACGTGTAAGTCATAAGGGAATGGATCAGGCAGGCGGAACGCGTTGGGCACCTGCAGTTAGCCAAAATTAGTGTTATCCCTAATGAGTGTTAACAAAAATTAGCGTTAGCCAAAATTAGTGTTAAATTAGAGTTAGACAAAATTAGTGTTAGCCAAATTTAGTGTTAAATTAGTGTTAGACAAAATTACAGTTAGACAAAATTAGTGTTAGCCAAAACCCTACTGCAGACAACGATGTGTATCGTACAGTGTAGGGTTAGCCAAAATTAGTGTTAGCCAAAATAAGTGTTAACCAAAACCCTATTGCAGACGCAACGTCTTACGGATGGACCGTCCGTCTTTTCAGTGCCTTGTCCGGCATAAGGTACAGCATTAAGCCGAATGAAAAAAAACATTAAAATACATGAAATTGTAGCCTGGCGAGCCGGACCCGTACAGCAAAAAAGCTGTACAAGGCTCTGGGTGAGCTAGGAGAGAGTGTGGGCGGGATAAACAGTTGTCTATCAAAATGCTTTGGCACTCAACGCCACGCAATAGGATGGTGGAACAACCAATACCCACACACTTCTGTGTAGCGGCACAGCTGTCTTACAGAACGTACACACGACGCGCCCCTTTGTAAGTGAAGCGGCAACTATGAGCCTTCATAGGAGTGAATGCGTGTGATCTCAAACAAGTTTCCTAATAAATGCCTCGATTTCAACCACATGTCCCTCCTTGATCAACCAGCGAAATATTGAGCAATTTGGGGCTTGTTAAATGGTTATATTCATGATTTTTGTCAACATGGCATGTCCGGTGTTAGCAAGCTAGCTGTATACCCATAGACGTAATACAAGGCTAGATACCTAGCTCTGTGTAATTGACGACAGGTTGGCTAGCCGCTAGCTTGGTAGACTAGGCGTCATTCCCATCTATTTAGTAAGCTACTCAAAGACTTTCAAAGCTCCCAAATGTCTCGTTTTTAATGGCATGTGTCTTATTAGAAATTGGGGCAGCAATTTTATTCTACACCTACAATAGTGGTCTGATAATAGCGTGTGACTATCTGGTTCTGTAAAATGCTCAAAGTAGCTTACCGAGCTAGCTTAAAACATCGAATGATCAAATGGTAATGTGTAGTGATCTATTAATGTCCGATAAGTTCATGGTGTATTTTTACATCAATCCATGTCAGCCATGAAATGTATAATCATCCAGGCTTTTTAAATTAAGTAAAAACTTTCGTGCTGTAAGTAGCACGGACGGCCGCCATGTTTCTTCTTAGAAAGTTTTCTGTGTTTACTAGGTAGCCCGGCCCCCCATCTCGCTCCTCGCAATTTGATTGGCCCTGTCATCGGATAACTTTCAGCCTCGCAAAACGACCGGGGTCCGCTAGACTGCCCCCTGGAGCAAATTCAATTTTCGGTCGCTAGGGGCGTCTAGATTTCTAGGCTAATGAAATTGCATTTAAGAAACGCAAATTTACTTGGGGGAGGACCGCCAAATCCCCCGTCCAGAAATATGTCCTCCTTTTACCTGTCACGGAGATGGTCACCCTACTGCAGACACCGATGTGAGATGCAAACGATTAATCGATTAATCGACTTTAATCAATCAATGCGTTAATCGATTTAAAAAACATGAATCGCAATGAATTGACAATTCGACTGACAAGAGACCCAGGTGAAATGGGCATGTGAAGAGTGCGTGTGAAGAGGGGTGTGAATAGTGGGAATATTTAAATCACCTTTGATTAAATAATTGAAATGGAATTAATTTAAATGTGGTATTTTATCTCAATGTTTTACTAAAAGTTTTAGATTTTTCGAGAAACATTGAGATTTCGGGGGGAAAACGCCACTTATCAATTAATCGTAAGTCGATCGATAAGACTATCAACTAATGATTAATGAATTAATCGATAATTTGCATCCTAGTATTTTTAGTGTTGTTCAGGGCCGATGACAACGTTCGCTGGGCCCGGGACAAAGTCATCTGAAAGGGCCCCCTACCCAATACTGTACATACAGTGTAATAGGGATCAAATTCTAGGCCCCCTATCTCCTTGGACCCTTGGGACAACATACTCCTTCGTCCGTGCCCCCCCCCAACCCCCCCCCCCCTGTCGGCGGCCCAATATATACAATGTAATAGGGATCCAATTCAATTCTAGGCCCTTAATCTCCTTGGGCCCTGGACAACATACCCCTTTGCTCCCCCCCTGTTGGCGGCCCTGGTGTTGTTTCTTCTTTACATTACGTCACATCGAATTACATGACACTACATTACATCAAATCACATGACACTACATCACATCAAATGACATGAGACTACATCACATCAAATCACATGAGACTACATCACATCAAATCACATGACACTACATTACATTACACTACATCACATCAAATCACATGACACTACATTACATTACACTACATCAGGGTTCGAATTACAAATTTGACCCTAAGGGAGCCCCTGTTAAAAAAAAAAAAAAAGCATACCCTTCAGCATGTGTAGTCTGGATACGATACGCAATTCATTACGTCATCGATTTGCTTGCCATCGCTCAACATCCCTGACACAGAGGGTAGGAGCTAGATCGTAGAGGGAGATAGATAATGGCCCACACACGCACACACACGCCAAGATTTCAGGGGTCCCTTACTGGTGCACATCTCTTGGAGGGGCATGGGTAAACAACAGGGGGGACAACAACCATAAAAACACTGTTGGCGGTGCAACACACATCCACGAAAAGAGGTCGATGGCGCACCATGCATGTCCGGTCCAAAACACATTTAGTGTTACCTCAAAGCGTAAAATGAAACGTCATCACTTTACACAGCAGGGCAGGCTACTAGCAAAGTGAGCACACAGACGCGCGACAGACCAATCCAGACACCCACTAAAACAAACCATCCTACTGCTGTGTTTTGTTGCCAAAATCAATGTATGTAATGATACAATAGTACATTAACAGTAGGGCGACCACCAGTCATCCAATAACACTTAGTTGCAGGTAAGCTTACGTCTGAAATGTGAAAAACACTATTTTGTAACCGATCAATCTTCAAGCACCACCCAACTCTTCCTTCATCATGAAGATGTATACAGCACTGCCCTGTCGTTTAGGCATGATATCTGTATTGAAATACCATTTAGAGAGCATTGCCAAACTCTCCTTAAAGACAAGTAAAAGCAAAACATGACGAGCAGGGGCACAGATTTTAAAGCGCACGAAATTTGAAAAGAGAAAGTAACTATTACACCCGAGTCCGTCTACACAGCGCAACAAACCCATCCTTTAGCCGAACCAAAAGAATGAAGTTAGCAACAATCGCACCGGGCAAGCAGACCCAAGTCAGCATGTCGCGGAATGCAAAATTAATAACCAAATTCCCTTACCTTAGAACGCTGTCGTGATCTCGGGTCTGCCGCAATTATTCCATATACTGTAAATCCAGAGGTGAACACACGCAACACAGCTAGAAAGCTGGATAACTTATGTGCTAACATTGATTTTTGGCAAGTTCCAAAGTTCCGTTTCAGTGAGTACGCGCATAGCGGTGTGGTGGTGAAGTACAGCCATACGTCGCGGTTTAATAAACACGTTTAATAGGCGGCCTACGGTTGGATGCATGGTGATCGGAAAATGAAACATTTTTTATTTCTATGGAGATATTTATATTTAATATGGATATTTAGGGCTGTTTTCCTTATTAAGGTAGTATAAATGACACATTGAAGACATAGACAGAAAATCAAGTTTTGCCTCTTTCATGGGAGCCTGAGGGAAAGGGAGCTCAGCTCCCTTTGGCTCCCCCGTAATTCGAACACTGCACTACATCACATCAAATCACATGACACTACATTACACTACACTACATTACATCAAATCACATGACACTACATTACATGACACTACATTACATCAAATCACATGACACTACATTACGTCACATCAAATGACATGAGACTACATCACATCAAATTACATGACACTACATTACATTACATTACATGACACTACATCACATCAAATTACATGACACTACATTACATCAAATGACATGACACTACATTACATCAAATGACATGACACTACATTACATCAAATGACATGACACTACATTACATCAAATCACATAACACTACATTACATCAAATCACACGACACTACATCACATCAAATGACATGACACTACATTACATCAAATCACAGTACATTCATCTGCCCGACAGGGCTGCCTCTGGTCCGTGGCCGTGACTACCATTGAGGACACAGAGGTCATGTCCTCAGTAT
>NW_026945643.1:763420-768420 GCF_034702125.1 Engraulis encrasicolus | reverse complement strand
GTGTCATTTTTTACGGGTGCAGACAATAAAAAATAATTGATATATATTTTTATTATTATTTCGGGCCCTGGGAGGGCACGAGACACGCGAGGGCCCACCGGGATTTGCCCGGTACGCCAGATGGCCAGTCCAGCCCTGCACACGCACAAACATACGTAGGAAACATATAGAGATGGAGCAGAAAATCCTTTGAGTTTTATAAAGTTCTGTGTATTGCAGAGGGTGCTAAAGTCTTGTCTAGAAATACAATACAAGGAACAATACACACACACACACACACACACACACACACACTAGCAGGAGCTACCACGCTAGGAGGTGACACACACACACACACACACGCGCACACACACACACACACACACACACACACACACACACACACACACACACACACACACACACACACACACACACACACACACACACACACACACACGCACACACACACACACACACACACACACACTCAAACAAGGCTGACTTTCAACAGAGCTCAAAAACTCTCACAAAACTTTTCGATCTCCTCTCTACAAACTTCCGCAAAGTTCTGTGTGTGTGTGTGTGTGTGTGTGTGTGTGTGTGTGTGTGTGTGTGTGTGTGTGTGTGTGTGTGTGTGTGTGTGTGTGTGTGTGTGTGTGTGTGTGTGTGTGCTGTTGTTGTTGTGTGTGTTCTGTGCTGTGTGAAGGTCTGTCTGTATTCACAATGAGCAACAAGGCCGAATTTCATTTTCACAAAACGTACAGAATCTTCCACAGTGTGTGTGTGTGTGTGTGAAACCTGCACAGTTGCTCAAAACCTGTTGTGACTCATCTCTCCAAAGTTATTCCTGTTTGTGCTATGAACAGTGTTGCCAAATTGGCGGTTTTTTCCCGCCCATTTGGGCTGCTTAGGAATAATGTGTGCGCGTAAAAATGTACAAATGGTAAAAAGGTTACGTTTTTAAGCAGATTTATGGCCATACAAATCAATGGAATTTAGTCCAGATTGGGATTTAACTTTTAATTATGTGCTTCCAGGATTTTTGAGCATTTCTTTGGGCTGAAAAACATCTGTCTGATCTGATCTCAAACTTGCGTAGAAACCAAAATATACAATGCAAAAACATTTTGTAATTATGTAGGCCACATATTTATGATAATGAGTTGTTGCGCTACAACTGCTGCTCAAGTTGGTGATTATAGTCATCTTAAGTCCAACTTGAAAACGGCGTGCACCGTCTGAGAGCAGTCGTACGGATTTCATCTTTCCTGCGCTTACGATGAGATTTGATAAATGCCAACTGGTCGTAGAAAAATAATGTATTTTCGGCTCTTCTTACTATGGAGAGCCGGTTCTTTCGGCTCCCAAACGGCTCCCTATAATTTACATAATTAATAAATTAAAAGTTTTATTTTATTTTATATTTTGTTTCATTATTGACATTGTGAAGCACTTAGGGCAGTGTATACTGTTTAAAAGCCTTTATGAACAACACTTTCATCATAATCAGTCGTTAATAATGACCCAACATACCCAAATACAAAGGTAATTAAAAAGGTATTAATACATACTATGCATTTCTGATCGCTGTGAGTGTGTCTGTAACACCTGCTCTATATCCACTGGCACTTGTAGAGGATACAAACAATGAGAGGGAGGGGGAGAGAAGGACAAAACAAACAAAAAAACAAAAACGGCTCTAAAAAAAAATTCAAAAACGGCTCCCATTGCAGAGCTAGTGTAGACCTTAAAGGCTCACAACGACTACCTTAGGCTCCCATTGCAGAGCTAGTGTAGACCTTAAAGGCTCACAACGACTACCTTAGGGGCAGCCATGGCCTAGTGGTTAAGGACATTGGCTTTAGATCAGAGGGTTTTAGGTTCGAATCCCCTCTTTCCATTCCCTACTGTACTCCTACCCCAACTGTACTCATTGGCTGTGTGTGTGTGTGTGTGTGTGTGTGTGTGTGTGCGCGTGTGTGTGCCTAGCTCAGCCTCTCGTTCTCTCCCCTCAAAACTCTTCACTTGTTACTGTCAGCGGAGTAAAGGTCATCCTTTATCACACACACACACACACACACACACACACACACACACACACACACACACACACACACACACACACACACACACACACACACACACACACACACACACACACACTCTGAAGTCCTTTATCACTTGTGAGTTCCCCCATGAAGAGTCTAATCTGCTCGACAGCAAGACAATGGACCACTATCCAGCAGCCGACACTGTGGGAGTGGGAGTGTGTGTGTGTGTGTGTGTGTGTGAGAGAGTGTGTGAGTGTGTGAGGGAGATAGAGAGAGAGAGAGAGAGGACTGCTATCCAGAAGAGTGTGTGTGTGTGTGTGTGTGTGTGTGTGTGTGTGTGTGTGTCTGTGTGTGTGTGTGTGTATTTCTGTCTGTGTGCGTGTGTGCATGTCTGTGTATCAGTGTGTGTGTGTGTGTGTGTGTGAGTGTGTGTGTGTGTGAGTGTGTGTGTGTGAGTGTGTGTGTGTGTGTGTGTGTGTGTGAGTGTGTGTGTGTGTGTGTGTGAGAGTGTGTGTGTGTGAGAGTGTGTGTGTGTGAGAGTGAGTGAGTGAGAGTGAGTGTGTGTGAGTGTGTGTGTGTGTGTGTGTGTGTGTGTGTGTGTGTGTGTGTGTGTGTGTGTGAGTGCGCTACAATGGACTGCTATCGTGCAGCCCGACACTGTGGACGTTTTATCTTGTCATCACTACCAGTAATTAAAAAGCTACTTATTGAGGAAGATGGAGAATCACACACACACACACACACACACACACACACACACACACACACACACACACACACACACACACACACACACACACACACACACACACACACACACACACATCTTATGGAGGAAGAGGGAGAATGCGTAATACTGGAGATAGAGAATGCAGAACAGAGCCTGGCAATCCAATCACACAGACGAGACCAGACCAGCTGACCTGTTGAGGAAGTGGACAGTTATGCCGTGTACAGAACAAGAGCGAACGAAGCAAATGGAGCGACGCAAGTCATGATTTCTCTATGGAGGGCACGCAACCTGCGCTACCAAAGCAAATTCGCCAGGAGCGAAGCTTCATGAGCGAACTGAGCGACCAGAGCGAATTTTAACGATTAAACTAAATCTAATTGCAGGCTAATTCGCTATGATGCGGTTCGCCGAAAACCAATTGGAATGTTCATATCAACGAATGTCCCAGCCTGTCAAGTCAGAGATGTTACGTGATTAGCTGAATCAAATGTGTCAATGCTGTGTCTGGAGCAAATATAGAGAATACAAGGCAAAACAAATATAGAGAAAACAAGGCACTAGCCTGCTAATCACGTGGACATCTAGCCTGCTAGCTAAGTGGACATCTAGCCTGCTAGCTAAGTGGACATCTATTAATGAAGCCAATTGGAGCCAATTTGGATTGGAGCCAATTTTGGTCCCCTAGGTAGGGGAAATTCTTTCTCTGCATTTATCCCATTTGGACTAGTGAGTCACATTGAAGTACACACACTAGTCCGTAGCAGTGGGCTGCCTGCTGAGCGGCGCCCGGGGAGTAATGTGGGGGTTAGGTGCCTTGCTCAAGGGCACTTCAGCCGTGGTTCGGTCGGGCACTGAACCGGGAACCCTTGGGTTGCCAACCCAGTGCTCTAACCACTGAGCCACGACTGCCCCCTGCTAACTAAGCCTAGCCTGCTAGCTAAGTGGACATCTAGCCTGCTAGCTAAGTGGACAGTTGGCATGCTAGCTAAGTGGACAGTTAGCATGCTAGCTAAGTGGACAGCTGGCCTTCTAGTATAGTGGACAGTTAGCATGCTAGTATAATGGAGAGTTAGTATGCTAGTATAACTAGTATAATGGAGAGTTAGCATGCTAGTATAATGGACAGTTAGTCTGCTAGTATAACTAGTATAATGGAGAGTTAGCATGCTAGTATAATGGACAGTTAGCCTGCTAGCTAAGTGGACAGTTAGCATGCTAGCTAAGTGGACAGCTGGCCTGCTTTAGCAGTATAGTAGGGCTGGGCGCTTTACTGTTATACCTACACAAGGTTCTCTTTTTGATGAGAGAAGGTATTTTTATTTTTTATTTTTTTTTAAATGAATTAAAATTCAGGATTTTATCTCATTTTTAAATTTAATTTCAGCCTTTTCTTCAGAGACATTGAGATGTGGGGGAAAATCTCCGCTATAAGAAAAAAAAATCATGCAGAGAGCCGTAATATTAATTTTCATCAAGAAAACTGTGATACACATTTTTTTTCCAGAACTGCCCAGCCCTACAGTGTAGTTAGCCTGCCTTGGGCAGAGGCAATGAGTTCAGAAAGTTTTTTTCTTCACTTGTTTCAAAAACACAGAATACAAAAAAAAAATGTTTGAGTTCAGCGAATAGTTCCAGAGTTCAAAAACAAAGTTCACAGCCAGCAGTCCTTGGCAAACTTAATCTTCAGTTGAAAAACAAAGTTCCAGACAAAAGTTTATCAGCACAACAAACAGGCTTTTCAAAGTCTCCGAAAAGCAGGCTGTGATCAGAAATCAAAGCAAGAGTTCAAGGTTTAGGAGCACAGAAAAACGGTTGAGTTTTCCCTGAGAGACATTTTGTGAGGAGCAAAAACAAAGACAAACAGTATCTTAAATAGGCCACATCATCAACACCAATTGTCCAATCAGCCAATCACAGAAGTGAGATCATAAACGAAGTAAAGACAAGCAAGTAGACAGAAACACAATATGTCAGAATGGCGACATCTTGTGGGCAGGTAAGTACATGGCATGTTCAAAAGTCCATAGGATTTCACAATGCCATAATACTGGACAGTTAGCCTGCTACATTGCACAGTTAACGTGCAATATAATACATTTAGCATTCCAGTGAACTGGACAGGTGGTTTAAGATAATGTACTTTTAGCCTGTTTGGAAATACATACAGAACAACTGACCAATTTGACAACTTGCATGCTAGGTTATATAGTTAAGGAGAGTTAATCTGGTTTATA
>NW_026945643.1:740920-753420 GCF_034702125.1 Engraulis encrasicolus | reverse complement strand
GACTACATGGTGTACAGTAGAGTAGACTACATGGTGTACAGTAGACTACATGGTGTACAGTAGAGTACATGGTGTACAGTAGACTACATGGTGTACAGTAGAGTACATGGTGTACAGTAGAGTAGAGTACATGGTGTACAGTAGAGTAGAGTACATGGTGTACAGTAGACTACATGGTGTACAGTAGAGTAGACTACATGGTGTACAGTAGAGTAGACTACATGGTGTACAGTAGACTACATGGTGTACAGTAGAGTACATGGTGTACAGTAGAGTACATGGTGTACAGTAGACTACATGGTGTACAGTAGACTACATGGTGTACAGTAGACTACATGGTGTACAGTAGACTACATGGTGTACAGTAGACTACATGGTGTACAGTAGACTACATGGTGTACAGTAGACTACATGGTGTACAGTAGACTACATGGTGTACAGTAGACTACATGGTGTACAGTAGACTACATGGTGTACAGTAGACTACATGGTGTACAGTAGAGTACATGGTGTACAGTAGAGTAGAGTACATGGTGTACAGTAGACTACATGGTGTACAGTAGACTACATGGTGTACAGTAGACTACATGGTGTACAGTAGACTACATGGTGTACAGTAGAGTAGACTACATGGTGTACAGTAGACTACATGGTGTACAGTAGAGTACATGGTGTACAGTAGAGTACATGGTGTACAGTAGAGTACATGGTGTACAGTAGACTACATGGTGTACAGTAGAGTAGACTACATGGTGTACAGTAGAGTACATGGTGTACAGTAGACTACATGGTGTACAGTAGAGTAGAGTACATGGTGTACAGTAGACTACATGGTGTACAGTAGACTACATGGTGTACAGTAGAGTAGACTACATGGTGTACAGTAGACTACATGGTGTACAGTAGACTACATGGTGTACAGTAGACTACATGGTGTACAGTAGAGTACATGGTGTACAGTAGAGTAGAGTACATGGTGTACAGTAGACTACATGGTGTACAGTAGACTACATGGTGTACAGTAGAGTACATGGTGTACAGTAGAGTACATGGTGTACAGTAGACTACATGGTGTACAGTAGACTACATGGTGTACAGTAGAGTAGAGTACATGGTGTACAGTAGAGTACATGGTGTACAGTAGACTACATGGTGTACAGTAGAGTACATGGTGTACAGTAGAGTACATGGTGTACAGTAGACTACATGGTGTACAGTAGACTACATGGTGTACAGTAGACTACATGGTGTACAGTAGACTACATGGTGTACAGTAGAGTAGACTACATGGTGTACAGTAGACTACATGGTGTACAGTAGAGTAGACTACATGGTGTACAGTAGACTACATGGTGTACAGTAGAGTAGACTACATGGTGTACAGTAGACTACATGGTGTACAGTAGAGTACATGGTGTACAGTAGACTACATGGTGTACAGTAGACTACATGGTGTACAGTAGAGTACATGGTGTACAGTAGAGTAGACTACATGGTGTACAGTAGAGTAGAGTACATGGTGTACAGTAGACTACATGGTGTACAGTAGAGTACATGGTGTACAGTAGAGTAGACTACATGGTGTACAGTAGAGTACATGGTGTACAGTAGACTACATGGTGTACAGTAGAGTAGACTACATGGTGTACAGTAGAGTACATGGTGTACAGTAGAGTAGACTACATGGTGTACAGTAGACTACATGGTGTACAGTAGAGTACATGGTGTACAGTAGACTACATGGTGTACAGTAGACTACATGGTGTACAGTAGAGTACATGGTGTACAGTAGAGTAGACTACATGGTGTACAGTAGAGTACATGGTGTACAGTAGAGTAGACTACATGGTGTACAGTAGACTACATGGTGTACAGTAGAGTACATGGTGTACAGTAGACTACATGGTGTACAGTAGACTACATGGTGTACAGTAGACTACATGGTGTACAGTAGACTACATGGTGTACAGTAGACTACATGGTGTACAGTAGACTACATGGTGTACAGTAGACTACATGGTGTACAGTAGAGTACATGGTGTACAGTAGAGTAGACTACATGGTGTACAGTAGAGTACATGGTGTACAGTAGACTACATGGTGTACAGTAGACTACATGGTGTACAGTAGAGTACATGGTGTACAGTAGACTACATGGTGTACAGTAGAGTAGACTACATGGTGTACAGTAGACTACATGGTGTACAGTAGAGTACATGGTGTACAGTAGACTACATGGTGTACAGTAGAGTAGACTACATGGTGTACAGTAGAGTAGACTACATGGTGTACAGTAGACTACATGGTGTACAGTAGACTACATGGTGTACAGTAGAGTACATGGTGTACAGTAGACTACATGGTGTACAGTAGACTACATGGTGTACAGTAGACTACATGGTGTACAGTAGAGTACATGGTGTACAGTAGAGTAGAGTACATGGTGTACAGTAGAGTACATGGTGTACAGTAGAGTACATGGTGTACAGTAGAGTACATGGTGTACAGTAGAGTAGACTACATGGTGTACAGTAGACTACATGGTGTACAGTAGAGTACATGGTGTACAGTAGAGTAGACTACATGGTGTACAGTAGAGTACATGGTGTACAGTAGAGTACATGGTGTACAGTAGACTACATGGTGTACAGTAGACTACATGGTGTACAGTAGAGTAGACTACATGGTGTACAGTAGAGTACATGGTGTACAGTAGAGTACATGGTGTACAGTAGAGTACATGGTGTACAGTAGAGTACATGGTGTACAGTAGACTACATGGTGTACAGTAGACTACATGGTGTACAGTAGAGTACATGGTGTACAGTAGACTACATGGTGTACAGTAGAGTACATGGTGTACAGTAGACTACATGGTGTACAGTAGAGTAGACTACATGGTGTACAGTAGAGTACATGGTGTACAGTAGAGTACATGGTGTACAGTAGACTACATGGTGTACAGTAGACTACATGGTGTACAGTAGAGTACATGGTGTACAGTAGACTACATGGTGTACAGTAGAGTACATGGTGTACAGTAGAGTACATGGTGTACAGTAGAGTACATGGTGTACAGTAGACTACATGGTGTACAGTAGACTACATGGTGTACAGTAGAGTACATGGTGTACAGTAGACTACATGGTGTACAGTAGAGTACATGGTGTACAGTAGAGTAGAGTACATGGTGTACAGTAGACTACATGGTGTACAGTAGACTACATGGTGTACAGTAGACTACATGGTGTACAGTAGAGTACATGGTGTACAGTAGACTACATGGTGTACAGTAGACTACATGGTGTACAGTAGAGTACATGGTGTACAGTAGACTACATGGTGTACAGTAGAGTAGACTACATGGTGTACAGTAGAGTAGACTACATGGTGTACAGTAGAGTAGACTACATGGTGTACAGTAGAGTAGACTACATGGTGTACAGTAGACTACATGGTGTACAGTAGACTACATGGTGTACAGTAGAGTAGACTACATGGTGTACAGTAGAGTACATGGTGTACAGTAGAGTACATGGTGTACAGTAGACTACATGGTGTACAGTAGACTACATGGTGTACAGTAGAGTACATGGTGTACAGTAGACTACATGGTGTACAGTAGACTACATGGTGTACAGTAGAGTAGAGTACATGGTGTACAGTAGAGTACATGGTGTACAGTAGAGTACATGGTGTACAGTAGAGTACATGGTGTACAGTAGAGTACATGGTGTACAGTAGACTACATGGTGTACAGTAGAGTACATGGTGTACAGTAGACTACATGGTGTACAGTAGAGTAGACTACATGGTGTACAGTAGACTACATGGTGTACAGTAGACTACATGGTGTACAGTAGACTACATGGTGTACAGTAGACTACATGGTGTACAGTAGAGTACATGGTGTACAGTAGAGTACATGGTGTACAGTAGACTACATGGTGTACAGTAGACTACATGGTGTACAGTAGACTACATGGTGTACAGTAGAGTAGACTACATGGTGTACAGTAGAGTAGACTACATGGTGTACAGTAGACTACATGGTGTACAGTAGACTACATGGTGTACAGTAGACTACATGGTGTACAGTAGAGTACATGGTGTACAGTAGACTACATGGTGTACAGTAGAGTACATGGTGTACAGTAGAGTACATGGTGTACAGTAGACTACATGGTGTACAGTAGACTACATGGTGTACAGTAGAGTAGAGTACATGGTGTACAGTAGAGTACATGGTGTACAGTAGACTACATGGTGTACAGTAGAGTAGACTACATGGTGTACAGTAGAGTACATGGTGTACAGTAGAGTACATGGTGTACAGTAGAGTACATGGTGTACAGTAGAGTAGACTACATGGTGTAGAGTAGACTACATGGTGTACAGTAGAGTACATGGTGTACAGTAGAGTACATGGTGTACAGTAGACTACATGGTGTACAGTAGACTACATGGTGTACAGTAGACTACATGGTGTACAGTAGAGTACATGGTGTACAGTAGACTACATGGTGTACAGTAGAGTACATGGTGTACAGTAGACTACATGGTGTACAGTAGAGTACATGGTGTACAGTAGAGTACATGGTGTACAGTAGACTACATGGTGTACAGTAGACTACATGGTGTACAGTAGAGTACATGGTGTACAGTAGACTACATGGTGTACAGTAGAGTACATGGTGTACAGTAGAGTAGACTACATGGTGTACAGTAGAGTAGACTACATGGTGTACAGTAGAGTACATGGTGTACAGTAGACTACATGGTGTACAGTAGACTACATGGTGTACAGTAGACTACATGGTGTACAGTAGAGTAGACTACATGGTGTACAGTAGACTACATGGTGTACAGTAGAGTACATGGTGTACAGTAGAGTACATGGTGTACAGTAGACTACATGGTGTACAGTAGACTACATGGTGTACAGTAGACTACATGGTGTACAGTAGAGTACATGGTGTACAGTAGAGTAGACTACATGGTGTACAGTAGAGTACATGGTGTACAGTAGAGTAGACTACATGGTGTACAGTAGAGTACATGGTGTACAGTAGACTACATGGTGTACAGTAGACTACATGGTGTACAGTAGACTACATGGTGTACAGTAGACTACATGGTGTACAGTAGACTACATGGTGTACAGTAGACTACATGGTGTACAGTAGAGTAGACTACATGGTGTACAGTAGAGTACATGGTGTACAGTAGACTACATGGTGTACAGTAGAGTACATGGTGTACAGTAGACTACATGGTGTACAGTAGACTACATGGTGTACAGTAGACTACATGGTGTACAGTAGAGTAGACTACATGGTGTACAGTAGAGTACATGGTGTACAGTAGACTACATGGTGTACAGTAGAGTAGACTACATGGTGTACAGTAGACTACATGGTGTACAGTAGACTACATGGTGTACAGTAGAGTAGACTACATGGTGTACAGTAGACTACATGGTGTACAGTAGACTACATGGTGTACAGTAGACTACATGGTGTACAGTAGACTACATGGTGTACAGTAGAGTACATGGTGTACAGTAGACTACATGGTGTACAGTAGACTACATGGTGTACAGTAGAGTAGACTACATGGTGTACAGTAGACTACATGGTGTACAGTAGACTACATGGTGTACAGTAGACTACATGGTGTACAGTAGAGTAGACTACATGGTGTACAGTAGACTACATGGTGTACAGTAGACTACATGGTGTACAGTAGACTACATGGTGTACAGTAGACTACATGGTGTACAGTAGAGTACATGGTGTACAGTAGAGTACATGGTGTACAGTAGACTACATGGTGTACAGTAGACTACATGGTGTACAGTAGACTACATGGTGTACAGTAGACTACATGGTGTACAGTAGAGTACATGGTGTACAGTAGACTACATGGTGTACAGTAGACTACATGGTGTACAGTAGAGTACATGGTGTACAGTAGAGTAGACTACATGGTGTACAGTAGAGTACATGGTGTACAGTAGAGTACATGGTGTACAGTAGAGTACATGGTGTACAGTAGAGTACATGGTGTACAGTAGAGTAGACTACATGGTGTACAGTAGACTACATGGTGTACAGTAGACTACATGGTGTACAGTAGACTACATGGTGTACAGTAGAGTAGAGTACATGGTGTACAGTAGAGTACATGGTGTACAGTAGAGTACATGGTGTACAGTAGACTACATGGTGTACAGTAGACTACATGGTGTACAGTAGAGTAGACTACATGGTGTACAGTAGACTACATGGTGTACAGTAGAGTACATGGTGTACAGTAGACTACATGGTGTACAGTAGAGTACATGGTGTACAGTAGAGTAGAGTACATGGTGTACAGTAGAGTACATGGTGTACAGTAGACTACATGGTGTACAGTAGAGTACATGGTGTACAGTAGACTACATGGTGTACAGTAGACTACATGGTGTACAGTAGAGTAGACTACATGGTGTACAGTAGAGTAGAGTACATGGTGTACAGTAGAGTAGACTACATGGTGTACAGTAGAGTACATGGTGTACAGTAGAGTAGACTACATGGTGTACAGTAGAGTACATGGTGTACAGTAGAGTAGACTACATGGTGTACAGTAGACTACATGGTGTACAGTAGACTACATGGTGTACAGTAGAGTACATGGTGTACAGTAGACTACATGGTGTACAGTAGACTACATGGTGTACAGTAGACTACATGGTGTACAGTAGAGTACATGGTGTACAG
This sequence comes from Engraulis encrasicolus, assembly GCF_034702125.1. NCBI lineage: Eukaryota > Metazoa > Chordata > Actinopteri > Clupeiformes > Engraulidae > Engraulis > Engraulis encrasicolus. The sequence continues at coordinate 746,656 of NW_026945643.1, read as the reverse complement.
TAGACTACATGGTGTACAGTAGAGTACATGGTGTACAGTAGACTACATGGTGTACAGTAGACTACATGGTGTACAGTAGACTACATGGTGTACAGTAGACTACATGGTGTACAGTAGACTACATGGTGTACAGTAGAGTAGACTACATGGTGTACAGTAGAGTACATGGTGTACAGTAGAGTACATGGTGTACAGTAGACTACATGGTGTACAGTAGACTACATGGTGTACAGTAGACTACATGGTGTACAGTAGACTACATGGTGTACAGTAGAGTAGACTACATGGTGTACAGTAGACTACATGGTGTACAGTAGAGTAGACTACATGGTGTACAGTAGAGTACATGGTGTACAGTAGACTACATGGTGTACAGTAGAGTAGACTACATGGTGTACAGTAGAGTAGACTACATGGTGTACAGTAGAGTACATGGTGTACAGTAGACTACATGGTGTACAGTAGACTACATGGTGTACAGTCATTGAGAGTAAATAGAATGGAGGCTACATGGTGTACAGTATGTTGTACAAGTAGCCAAGGTGTACCCAAAAAGACCAAAAAATGGCCAAATCCCATTCATTCCTATGGTGTACATAAAACTACTGGTGTACAGTAGAGTAGACTACATGGTGTACAGTAGATCATGGTGTACAGTAGAGTACATGGTGTACAGTAGACTACATGGTGTACAGTAGACTACATGGTGTACAGTAGACTACATGGTGTACAGTAGACTACATGGTGTACAGTAGAGTACATGGTGACAGTGAGTCAGAACATGGTGTACGTTAGAAGTCTGGTTGTACAGTAGCACATGCGTTTGGCAGTTGCTAAGGTGTACAGTAGTTGGAATGGTTCCCAAATCTGGCTTACAGTAAGCTACATGGTGCAAATAGCGTTGAGTAGTCTATTTACTGTCAATGTGTACAGTAGACTACATGGTGTACAGTAGAGTACATGGTGTACAGTAGAGTAGACTACATGGTGTACAGTAGAGTAGACTACATGGTGTACAGTAGACTACATGGTGTACAGTAGAGTACATGGTGTACAGTAGACTACATGGTGTACAGTAGAGTACATGGTGTACAGTAGACTACATGGTGTACAGTAGACTACATGGTGTACAGTAGAGTACATGGTGTACAGTAGAGTAGACTACATGGTGTACAGTAGAGTACATGGTGTACAGTAGAGTAGACTACATGGTGTACAGTAGAGTAGACTACATGGTGTACAGTAGAGTACATGGTGTACAGTAGACTACATGGTGTACAGTAGACTACATGGTGTACAGTAGACTACATGGTGTACAGTAGAGTACATGGTGTACAGTAGACTACATGGTGTACAGTAGAGTACATGGTGTACAGTAGACTACATGGTGTACAGTAGACTACATGGTGTACAGTAGAGTACATGGTGTACAGTAGACTACATGGTGTACAGTAGAGTACATGGTGTACAGTAGAGTACATGGTGTACAGTAGACTACATGGTGTACAGTAGAGTACATGGTGTACAGTAGACTACATGGTGTACAGTAGAGTAGACTACATGGTGTACAGTAGAGTACATGGTGTACAGTAGACTACATGGTGTACAGTAGAGTAGACTACATGGTGTACAGTAGAGTACATGGTGTACAGTAGAGTAGAGTACATGGTGTACAGTAGAGTAGACTACATGGTGTACAGTAGAGTACATGGTGTACAGTAGAGTACATGGTGTACAGTAGACTACATGGTGTACAGTAGACTACATGGTGTACAGTAGAGTACATGGTGTACAGTAGAGTAGACTACATGGTGTACAGTAGAGTACATGGTGTACAGTAGAGTAGACTACATGGTGTACAGTAGAGTAGACTACATGGTGTACAGTAGACTACATGGTGTACAGTAGAGTAGACTACATGGTGTACAGTAGACTACATGGTGTACAGTAGAGTACATGGTGTACAGTAGAGTACATGGTGTACAGTAGACTACATGGTGTACAGTAGACTACATGGTGTACAGTAGACTACATGGTGTACAGTAGAGTAGAGTACATGGTGTACAGTAGAGTAGACTACATGGTGTACAGTAGAGTACATGGTGTACAGTAGACTACATGGTGTACAGTAGACTACATGGTGTACAGTAGACTACATGGTGTACAGTAGACTACATGGTGTACAGTAGAGTACATGGTGTACAGTAGAGTACATGGTGTACAGTAGAGTAGACTACATGGTGTACAGTAGAGTACATGGTGTACAGTAGAGTACATGGTGTACAGTAGACTACATGGTGTACAGTAGAGTAGAGTACATGGTGTACAGTAGACTACATGGTGTACAGTAGACTACATGGTGTACAGTAGAGTAGACTACATGGTGTACAGTAGACTACATGGTGTACAGTAGAGTAGACTACATGGTGTACAGTAGAGTAGACTACATGGTGTACAGTAGACTACATGGTGTACAGTAGAGTACATGGTGTACAGTAGAGTACATGGTGTACAGTAGAGTAGAGTACATGGTGTACAGTAGACTACATGGTGTACAGTAGAGTAGACTACATGGTGTACAGTAGACTACATGGTGTACAGTAGACTACATGGTGTACAGTAGAGTAGACTACATGGTGTACAGTAGAGTACATGGTGTACAGTAGAGTACATGGTGTACAGTAGAGTACATGGTGTACAGTAGAGTAGACTACATGGTGTACAGTAGACTACATGGTGTACAGTAGAGTACATGGTGTACAGTAGAGTAGACTACATGGTGTACAGTAGACTACATGGTGTACAGTAGACTACATGGTGTACAGTAGAGTACATGGTGTACAGTAGAGTACATGGTGTACAGTAGAGTACATGGTGTACAGTAGACTACATGGTGTACAGTAGACTACATGGTGTACAGTAGACTACATGGTGTACAGTAGACTACATGGTGTACAGTAGACTACATGGTGTACAGTAGAGTACATGGTGTACAGTAGAGTACATGGTGTACAGTAGACTACATGGTGTACAGTAGACTACATGGTGTACAGTAGAGTAGACTACATGGTGTACAGTAGACTACATGGTGTACAGTAGAGTAGACTACATGGTGTACAGTAGAGTAGAGTACATGGTGTACAGTAGAGTAGACTACATGGTGTACAGTAGAGTACATGGTGTACAGTAGACTACATGGTGTACAGTAGACTACATGGTGTACAGTAGACTACATGGTGTACAGTAGACTACATGGTGTACAGTAGAGTAGACTACATGGTGTACAGTAGAGTACATGGTGTACAGTAGACTACATGGTGTACAGTAGACTACATGGTGTACAGTAGAGTAGACTACATGGTGTACAGTAGAGTACATGGTGTACAGTAGACTACATGGTGTACAGTAGAGTACATGGTGTACAGTAGAGTAGACTACATGGTGTACAGTAGAGTAGACTACATGGTGTACAGTAGACTACATGGTGTACAGTAGAGTAGACTACATGGTGTACAGTAGAGTACATGGTGTACAGTAGACTACATGGTGTACAGTAGACTACATGGTGTACAGTAGACTACATGGTGTACAGTAGAGTAGACTACATGGTGTACAGTAGAGTACATGGTGTACAGTAGAGTAGACTACATGGTGTACAGTAGAGTACATGGTGTACAGTAGAGTACATGGTGTACAGTAGACTACATGGTGTACAGTAGACTACATGGTGTACAGTAGAGTACATGGTGTACAGTAGACTACATGGTGTACAGTAGAGTACATGGTGTACAGTAGACTACATGGTGTACAGTAGAGTAGACTACATGGTGTACAGTAGAGTACATGGTGTACAGTAGAGTACATGGTGTACAGTAGACTACATGGTGTACAGTAGAGTACATGGTGTACAGTAGAGTAGAGTACATGGTGTACAGTAGAGTACATGGTGTACAGTAGAGTACATGGTGTACAGTAGACTACATGGTGTACAGTAGACTACATGGTGTACAGTAGAGTAGACTACATGGTGTACAGTAGACTACATGGTGTACAGTAGAGTACATGGTGTACAGTAGAGTAGACTACATGGTGTACAGTAGACTACATGGTGTACAGTAGAGTACATGGTGTACAGTAGACTACATGGTGTACAGTAGAGTACATGGTGTACAGTAGACTACATGGTGTACAGTAGAGTAGAGTACATGGTGTACAGTAGAGTACATGGTGTACAGTAGACTACATGGTGTACAGTAGAGTACATGGTGTACAGTAGACTACATGGTGTACAGTAGACTACATGGTGTACAGTAGAGTAGACTACATGGTGTACAGTAGAGTACATGGTGTACAGTAGAGTACATGGTGTACAGTAGACTACATGGTGTACAGTAGAGTAGACTACATGGTGTACAGTAGACTACATGGTGTACAGTAGAGTACATGGTGTACAGTAGAGTAGACTACATGGTGTACAGTAGACTACATGGTGTACAGTAGACTACATGGTGTACAGTAGACTACATGGTGTACAGTAGACTACATGGTGTACAGTAGAGTAGACTACATGGTGTACAGTAGAGTAGACTACATGGTGTACAGTAGAGTACATGGTGTACAGTAGAGTAGACTACATGGTGTACAGTAGAGTACATGGTGTACAGTAGAGTACATGGTGTACAGTAGAGTACATGGTGTACAGTAGAGTACATGGTGTACAGTAGACTACATGGTGTACAGTAGACTACATGGTGTACAGTAGAGTAGAGTACATGGTGTACAGTAGACTACATGGTGTACAGTAGACTACATGGTGTACAGTAGAGTACATGGTGTACAGTAGAGTACATGGTGTACAGTAGAGTACATGGTGTACAGTAGAGTAGAGTACATGGTGTACAGTAGAGTAGACTACATGGTGTACAGTAGACTACATGGTGTACAGTAGACTACATGGTGTACAGTAGAGTACATGGTGTACAGTAGAGTAGAGTACATGGTGTACAGTAGAGTACATGGTGTACAGTAGAGTAGAGTACATGGTGTACAGTAGAGTACATGGTGTACAGTAGAGTAGACTACATGGTGTACAGTAGACTACATGGTGTACAGTAGTGAGGAGAGAACACACACACACACACCAGAGCGAGGCAAATTCATGGCCTCTGCTACTCGGCATGTCATATATACACAGTAACTTCTGCAGTGCTCATTTAACACTTAGAGAGTTGATTTGGCATCATTTAGACTTAAATGAACTCTTTAAGTGTTGAATTAACACCAAACCGTTTAGGCAACTTTAGGCTGCTCATGCCCTGAACGATTGTTATTCACAAAACTACCATTATTCTCAAAGTGTGGTCCAGGGACCACTGGCAGTCCACGAGGGGATTTCTATTTTTCCAAGACTAAAGCAATTGCACTAAATCAATTGAATTCAGTAAAAGGACAGGTCTACCTGCTTGTGCGCTAGAACCACTGCAAATGGTCCAGAATTGAGGCGGCATGGTTAAAATTCAATCAACCCAAAAGGACCCATGTTACTCCTCTATTTATTGAGTTGCTCGGGCTACCGATCGCCGCCCGGATCAAGCACAAGGCCTTGACCCTTGACCTACAAAACCATCACAGGAACGGCCCCAGCTCATCTGACGCCTTATGTTACTCTGCCATCCAGTCACTCAAGACTGTTCTCTGTTCCCAGTGGTGGAACATTCACCCAGAGGCAGCAAGACT
>NW_026945643.1:718420-720920 GCF_034702125.1 Engraulis encrasicolus | reverse complement strand
TAGATCAGTGATTTTTGGTCAGGTGTACCCGTCAGAAAACCGTTGCCATGGCAACAGCAAAAATGATAGACCTAATCTTTTGGTATCACATTGTAGCCAACGTCATTCTAGGAAAAGTCAGAAAGTTTCGTAGTCATAGCTTAAGTCATTCAAGAGTTATACGACATCAAAGTTGGTGCGGGCACTTTTACCCCCCTCCCGGTCTGGATAGGGTTAAAATGAGATATTGTCTGTGTAATAATTTATTCGGTCGTGTTAAAACGTGCTCAAAAGGAGCAATATTTTCCTTGTCTTATGCATGATGTCATAAGGTTGACACGGTCCAACCAACTCCGAACCTACAAAGTTATAGTACCCATGGCGGCGTCTACTAGGGACGTCCCGATCCGATCACGTGATCGGAAATCGGCCCCGATCACGTGGTGTGCGACTCGATCGGAATCGGGTGTACCTCCCTGATCAGGACTCGGATAAATACATTCTCATGATTTAACATGTTATATCTATCGCAATGCAGTGGCACAGAGTGGAAACCCTCTTGGCTCCACATAAACATCCACAGGAACAACATTACATTGCCAACCAAAAGGCATTGGAACACTGTAACGCACATCAGCTGATGACACTTCAGGTCCGTCAGCTGCACTTCTCCAGAGACGGTCCTAAAAAAAATCTCTAACTTCTCTCCCTCTCTCTCCTCCCTCTTCACGTTAATTCAAGCAACTGACCTCGGTCTTTACTCTGACCAATTTAAATGAAATGAACACGACTTAAGCAAATATGACCGAGAAAAAAGTAGGCTATAGCCAAGGTGATTTACACGTTGGGCTACTGTAGTGTACAGCGCCGCCAGTTAGTATCGGCACCCTTTAATTTTATTTACAAAAGGTGCAATATATCCAGAAATAAATGGAAATATAAACAACTTTTACCAACAGGATCTTTTAATTGAAAGTACAAAGATATTTAGAATAGCAAAGTATTTTTTCCAAATGCATTTTGTAATTTCTAGCAAAAAACATGAAAAGGGCATGTCCATGAATATTGGCACCCCTCCTTAACAGGGGGTCGTTTCTCGACAGTGCCTTTGCTAACGACGTTAGCCATTTTGTTCGTTCTTAAGACCAACGTTGTAACCAACGTCTTGAGTTGATCTTAAGTTGGTCTTAAGTTGTTCTTAAGTTTTTCTTAAGTTGGTCTTGTGTCTAAAGACCAACTGAAGACCAACTTAAGACCAACTTAAGACCAACTCAAGAGCAACTTACGACCAACTCAAGACCGACTTAAGACGGTTAGCAAAGGCAAGAATCGAGAAACGACCCCCAGGTTGGTTTCACACCATTAGACAGCAATAGCAGCCTCCAAAGGTTTTGGTATTCGTCTCCAAGCTTCTTGCACTTCTCTGGTGGCATTGTGATGTGTGCATTTGGACGTGATTTGGGTTTTTGTCTCACTGGAGTGAACATTATCTTTACCTCAAACAAGTGTTCTTGCACATGGTTACACATTTTCCTGTAAATGATGATACCTGTGATGCCTGTCATGATACCTGTGATATGGTCAGAGCCTACAATACCTAATGCATCAATGGGATGACATAATATTATGGATCTGACACCATGTTTGATTTTTAGTAGGGTGTCCTTTTCCTAAAAGACTTTCTTACAGAATATGCAAACATGTTGTTTGTGTGCATCACTGAAAAGTTGTACTATTGCTTCATCTGACCTTAAGCTATTCTTAAACCGGCTGTGCTTTCCCTGTATTATCGTATACAGACTTCAGGTGTTCCCTTTTATGACTTTTATGAAGCAATGTGGTCTGCCTTGGCCTCCAAACAAAAACCAATACTTTGTGTAGTGTTTAACTTGGGGTGGTTAATGAAAAAAACTACCCAAAACAGTTCAAAGTTGACCTTCGGGTCTGTAGATGTTAGACCCTGTGTTTTGTCATTATTTGCACCGACTTCCACAGACTTCTATCATAATTCCTTACCTTACCCCCATATTAAAAGGATGTTCTTTACAGCTCCCCTTTTGGCAGATTTCTGAACAACACAACACAGTGTTGAAAATGGTACACCAGGGTCTTTTGAGATGACCATTTATTATTTAGAGGTCTTGTTTTTGCAAATAATAGTATTTCTGGTGTCCTCAGGCAGCTCCTCTGTCTTCACATTTGTCAAGGACGCACAAGATGTAACAGGTGGCTTTTAAAAACACAAATATAAAAATTCTGTGGCTAATTCATATCCTATGGGCAAAAGCAATTGATCAAAGGTGATTCCCATTTGTTATCTACCATATTTGAGTCAAATTAGGTTTCCACAATGGTATCTAGAAAAGGGTGCCAATACCAGTGATTCCGGGAGCTTTACCTTCTTCAATTTTTTCCCTCTCGTAGTTTAGTATTTAATGCTGTTGATCATTTTTACATTTAGTATCAACCACAAGCTATCTATAGAAAAATCATGGTTGACCTTATTATGTATTGTCTGGAG
>NW_026945643.1:705920-708420 GCF_034702125.1 Engraulis encrasicolus | reverse complement strand
TGTGATTACAGTGATGTGATTACAGTGTAGTGATGTGATTACAGTGATGTGATTACAGTGTAGTGATGTGATTACAGTGTAGTGATGTGATTACAGTGATGTGATTACAGTGTAGTGATGTGATTACAGTGATGTGATTACAGTGATGTGATTACAGTGTAATGATGTGATTACAGTGTAATGATGTGATTACAGTGTAGTGATGTGATTACAGTGTAGTGATGTGATTACAGTGATGTGATTACAGTGATGTGATTACAGTGTAGTGATGTGATTACAGTGATGTGATTACAGTGTAGTGATGTGATTACAGTGTAGTGATGTGATTACAGTGTAGTGATGTGATTACAGTGATGTGATTACAGTGATGTGATTACAGTGTAGTGATGTGATTACAGTGATGTGATTACAGTGTAGTGATGTGATTACAGTGATGTGATTACAGTGATGTGATTACAGTGATGTGATGTGATTACAGTGATGTGATTACAGTGATGTGATTACAGTGTAGTGATGTGATTACAGTGTAGTGATGTGATTACAGTGTAGTGATGTGATTACAGTGTAGTGATGTGATTACAGTGTAGTGATGTGATTACAGTGATGTGATTACAGTGTAGTGATGTGATTACAGTGTAGTGATGTGATTACAGTGTAGTGATGTGATTACAGTGATGTGATTACAGTGTAGTGATGTGATTACAGTGTAGTGATGTGATTACAGTGATGTGATTACAGTGTAGTGATTACAGTGTAGTGATGTGATTACAGTGTAGTGATTACAGTGTAGTGATGTGATTACAGTGTAGTGATGTGATTACAGTGATGTGATTACAGTGTAGTGATGTGATTACAGTGTAGTGATGTGATTACAGTGTAGTGATGTGATTACAGTGTAGTGATGTGATTACAGTGTAGTGATGTGATTACAGTGATGTGATTACAGTGTAGTGATGTGATTACAGTGATGTGATTACAGTGTAGTGATGTGATTACAGTGTAGTGATGTGATTACAGTGATGTGATTACAGTGTAGTGATGTGATTACAGTGTAGTGATGTGATTACAGTGTAGTGATGTGATTACAGTGTAGTGATGTGATTACAGTGATGTGATTACAGTGATGTGATTACAGTGTAATGATGTGATTACAGTGTAATGATGTGATTACAGTGTAGTGATGTGATTACAGTGTAGTGATGTGATTACAGTGTAGTGATGTGATTACAGTGATGTGATTACAGTGTAGTGATGTGATTACAGTGATGTGATTACAGTGTAGTGATGTGATTACAGTGTAGTGATGTGATTACAGTGTAGTGATGTGATTACAGTGTAGTGATGTGATTACAGTGATGTGATTACAGTGTAGAGATTACAGTGTAGTGATGTGATTACAGTGTAGTGATGTGATTACAGTGATGTGATTACAGTGTAGTGATGTGATTACAGTGATGTGATTACAGTGTAGTGATGTGATTACAGTGTAGTGATGTGATTACAGTGTAGTGATGTGATTACAGTGTAGTGATGTGATGACAGTGATGTGATTACAGTGATGTGATTACAGTGATGTGATTACAGTGTAGTGATGTGATTACAGTGATGTGATTACAGTGTAGTGATGTGATTACAGTGTAGTGATGTGATTACAGTGTAGTGATGTGATTACAGTGATGTGATTACAGTGTAGTGATTACAGTGATTTGATTACAGTGTAGAGATGTGATTACAGTGTAGTGATGTGATTACAGTGTAGTGATGTGATTACAGTGATGTGATTACAGTGATGTGATTACAGTGGTGTGATTACAGTGTAGTGATGTGATTACAGTGTAGTGATGTGATTACAGTGATGTGATTACAGTGTAGTGATTACAGTGATGTGATTACAGTGTAGAGATGTGATTACAGTGATGTGATTACAGTGATGTGATGTGATTACAGTGTAGTGATGTGATTACAGTGTAGTGATGTGATTACAGTGTAGTGATGTGATTACAGTGATGTGATTACAGTGTAGTGATGTGATTACAGTGTAGTGATGTGATTACAGTGTAGTGATGTGATTACAGTGATGTGATTACAGTGATGTGATTACAGTGATGTGATTACAGTGTAGAGATGTGATTACAGTGATGTGATTACAGTGTAGTGATGTGATTACAGTGTAGTGATGTGATTACAGTGTAGTGATGTGATTACAGTGATGTGATTACAGTGATGTGATTACAGTGTAGTGATGTGATTACAGTGTAGTGATGTGATTACAGTGTAGTGATGTGATTACAGTGATGTGATTCCAGTGATGTGATTACAGTGATGTGATTACAGTGATGTGATTACAGTGATGTGATTACAGTGTAGTGATGTGATTACAGTGTAGTGATGTGATTACAGTGATGTGATTACAGTGATGTGATTACAGTGTAGTGATGTGATTACAGTGTAGTGATGTGATTACAGTGATGTGATTACAGTGATGTGATTACAGTGTAGT
>NW_026945643.1:695920-698420 GCF_034702125.1 Engraulis encrasicolus | reverse complement strand
AGAATGTTCAATCTGACCAAAACAAGAACCAAAATGACATAATCCACAAACTGCATGATCTGGAAAACACAATCAAAGACTACCAAAACCCACTTGACTTCCCAATCACTGAGCAGGACCTACTCACTCATATCAACAAATTAAAGTCAAAGAAAGCATACGGTCCTGACTGCATTTTAAATGAAATGCTAAAATGTATGAGTGAAAAATTTAGATGGGCTATTCTCAAACTATTCAACTTAGTCCTGAGTGTGGGTTATTTCCCTGACATCTGGAACCATGGATTAGTTACACCAATCTACAAAAACGGAGACAAATTTGACCCTAAAAATTACAGAGGCATCAGCGTTAACAGCAATCTGGGGAAGTTATTCTGTAGTATTATTAATTCACGGCTCATGGACTTCCTTATGAAGCACAATATCTTGAGCAAAAGCCAGATCGGATTCTTACCAAATCATCGCACCACTGATCATATTTACACCCTACACACATTAATCGAAAAAATACACCCTCAACAGAAACAAATTATACTCTTGTTTCGTAGACTTCAAAACCGCTTTTGATACCATTTGGCACAACGGATTATTCTACACATTAATGAAAAATGGTAGGGGGAAAAGCATATGATATTATAAAATCCATGTATTCAGGAGCTAAGTGTGCCATCAAAATTGGATCTAAAAGAACAGATTATATCCCCCAAGAGTGCGGCGTGAGGCAAGGTTGCCCTCTAAGCCCAACTTTGTTTAATTTATATATAAATGAGCTGGCGACCATCCTAGAAATGTCAACCACCACAGGACCCACTCTAAACAACATTGACGCCAAATTCCTGCTGTTTGCAGATGATCTAGTCCTTCTCTCACCAACAGCAAATGGACTCCAAATGCAGCTTGGGCTCCTCCAAAATTTCTGCCAGACCTGGGCCCTGGCAGTGAACAACAAAAAAAAAACCAAAATAATGATATTTCAGAAAGGTTCCAAATACCATGGAAACAAAAATACATTTACTTTAGGACCACAAACAATCGAACATGTCACAGACTACACATACTTAGGCCTCAGAATCAATTACAATGGAAGTTTCAATAAGGCAGTGAATGAACTGAAAGACAAGGCACGCAGGGCTCTATATGCCATAAAAAGACAAGTACCCTTTGAAATTCCAATCCAAATCTGGCTCAAAATATTCTCATCGGTGATAGAACCAATAGCCTTATATGGCAGTGAAGTGTGGGGTCCACTCACAAATCAGGAATTTGATAAATGGGAAAAGCATCCAATTGAGACCCTGCATGTGGAATTCTGCAAAACCATCCTAAAAGTCCACCGACACACAACAAATAATGCATGCAGGGCAGAACTAGGCCGATACCCTCTTATTATCAACATTCAGAAAAGATCAATTAAATTCTGGAAGCACCTCAAATTAAGTGACCCACACTCTTTATGTCACAAAGCCTTGCAAAACCAAGAGCTGAGCAAAATCACCACCCCACATACCAACCAGGTCCACTGCTATCCCTTCCCACTAACACCTCCACACTCTACAGACCTGCAAGACCAGATCCAAATTACACAACATACTCCACTAAACCAAATTTTCTTATACTTGAAAAATAACTATTATCAATATTGGCAATTGAAAACCAAAACACAAAGCAAGATGCAATGTTATCTGTCCCTAAACAGAGAGTATGCACTTGCAAACTATCTAACTGAAATCAAAGACCCTATCTTCAGAAAAATATTGACGAAATACAGACTCAGTGAACACCGCCTGGCCATTGAAACCGGCCGACATAAAAAAGACTGGCTCCCCAGAGAAGAACGTTTTTGCAGACAATGCACTGACAATGTTGTTGAAACCGAGCTCCACTTCCTAACCGAATGCAACAAATTTAAAAAATATCCGTGAAATCTTCTTCCAAAAATTCGAGCAGAAACACCCAAATTTCACTTCCCTCCCAACCCAGAACAAACTCCCATTTATCATGGGTGAACAAGAACGGAGTTGTTTCTTGTCAGCCCAATACATTTTCACATGCCACCAGCAGAGGGACAATGAGTGATATACCTACATACTGTATATTATATGTATTCTTTAAATACCTTATGTTTATGTGCTGGAATACTCACTGAAACACACCCAAAGACTGTGGATGGACATACGCGTGCACCCACGCATGCACATGGAAACACAGACAAACACACACAAACAAACTGAGACATGCGTGCACACACACACACACACTCTACATGCACACACAGACACAGACACAGACACAGACACACAGACACAGACACGAACACACACACACACACACACACACACACACACACACACACACACACACACTCACACACCACAGGGCTGCAGGGTGGACACATGGACACAACGAACACACACACACACATACACACACGGTACAATTTTATTATGTCTTACTGTTCCTCTTATTGTTGTCTTATATATGTTATGTACCATGCTTTGGCA
>NW_026945643.1:668420-670920 GCF_034702125.1 Engraulis encrasicolus | reverse complement strand
GTCTGTCTGTCTATCTATCTATCTGTCTGTCTGTCTGTCTGTCTGTCTGTCTGTCTGTCTGTCTGTCTGTCTGTCTGTCTGTCTGTCTGTCTGTCTGTCTGTCTATCTATCTATCTATCTATCTATCTACGTATCTATTATCTTTAAGACTCAGACTACATTGTAACATACTTGTATTAATTGAAATGAATAAGCAGGAAAAAAACTGTTTAGACTAAAAGTCGACTAAAACTGCATTTAAATGTTGTGACTTTTTAGTCAAATGAAATATGACCAAAACACATGATGACTAAAAGTTACTAAGACCAAAACTAAAACTTCGAAACAAGATTACGTAAGACACACACACACACACACACACACACACACACACACACACACACACACACACACACACACACACACACACACACACACACACACACACACACACACACACACACACATGAGACTTCATGCTGGCCACAGATCAGATGAGACATGCAGGTAAAGCAGACGTGCGTGGAGGAAGGAGTCTGCTGTGTGTGTGTGTGTGTGTGTATGTGTGTATGTGTGTGTGTGTGTGTGTGTGTATGTGTGTATGTGTGTATGTGTGAATATGTGTGTGTGTGTGTTTCTGTGTGCATGTGTGTACAGTGTGTGTATGTGTGATGTGTGTGAGTGTGTGTGTGTGTCTGTGTGTGTACCTCTTGCGTCTCCTTGTTGTCTTTCCTGCTCTTCTCCTTCTTTCTTACTGTAGTCTGCGTTGTAGTGTCTGTGTGTGTGTGTGTGTGTGTGTGTGTGTGTGTGTGTGTGTGTGTGTGTGTGTGTGTGTGTGTGTGTGTGTGTGTGTGTGTGTGTGTACCTCCTGCGTCTCCCTCTCCTCCTTGTCCTTGCGGCTCTTCTCCTTCTCCTGTGTGTGTGTGTGTGTGTGTGTGTGTGTGTGTGTGTGTGTGTACCTCCTGCGTCTCCCTCTCCTCCTTGTCTTTCCGGCTCTTCTCCTTCTCCTTCTTGCTGTAGTCGGCGTTGTAGTGTGCGAAGGCGTACTCGATCAGCGCCGCGAACACGAACACGTAGCAGATCCAGAAGTACACGTCCAGCGCCTTGATGGCCGTCGCCCGCGGCAACTGGGAACGCGCGCTGATCATCAGCGTCGTCATGGTGAGGACGGTCGTGATGCCTGGGAACGATACACCAGGGAAAGACACACACACACACACACATTCAAACACACACACACACACACACACATAAACACAGACACAAATATAAACACACACACACACACACACACATTCAAACACTCACACAAATATAAACACACACACACACACACACACACACACACACACACACACACACACACACACACACACACACACACACACACACACATATGAAAACACACACACACACACACACACACACACACACACACACACACACACACACACACAGACACACACATATGAAAACACACACACACACACACACACACACACACACACACACACACACACACACACACACACATACACACAGATATCACACACCCAGTTTAGTACTTTTATTGGGATCGCAGCCCATTAAAGGTTACACAGATCCAAATACTGATGGAAATGACAGCAAAGTTGTAGAGGGATGATCAAAGCTAGTCAGTGCAGTATTTCCTATGGAAGTGGTTCCCAACCTATGGGCCGGGGCCCACTGGTGGGCCCTGAAGTTATTCCAAGTGGGCCTTAAAATCATTTCCCAAAATAATAATCATATTTTGGTGTGTGTTGCTGTTGATTTATTTGAATTTTATTCGTAATTGGGTCAGAGGTGGGCCCCGAACATTTGTGACAATTTCGAGTGGGCCCCAAGTTGGAAAAGGTTGGGAACCCCTGGCCTATGGATAAACATGACATCTCCGTCTCCAGATGGACAAACTGCCCATTAAAAGTTACAGAGATCCAAATACTGATGGAAATCACAGCAGAGTTGTAGAGGGATGATCATAGCTGGTCAGTGTAGTATTGCCTATGGATAAGCATGACATCTCCGTCTCCAGATGGACAGACTGCCAGTCAAAGATTGAACAGCATTTTGTCATTTTGACTTTTTGCTGTAGTTTTGCACAGTGCAGGGGTGCGTTTCTGGACATCATCATTGCTAACTAAGTACTTGGTTGCAATGCAATTTCCCATTGGAAACCTACTAAGTTGCTAAGTAGGCAGTCGTGGCCTAGTGGCTAGAGAGTTGGTCTTCCAATCTGGGGGTTGCAGGTTTGAATCCCACCTGACCTCTCCCTACATCTCCATCCATGGCTGAAGTGCCCTTGAGCAAGGTACCTAACCCCACATTGCTCCAGGGACTGTAACTAATAACCTGTAAATATTAGTTGTAAGTCGCTTTGAATAAATGAAAGCATCAGCTAAATGCAATGTAATCTGTGTGTGGGTGTGTGTGTGCACCACTGCACCCCCCTTTCCAGCACCTATGTGCCAGAGCTGATGGTACATATGTGTGATGCTAATTT
>NW_026945643.1:653420-663420 GCF_034702125.1 Engraulis encrasicolus | reverse complement strand
TCATAAAATCCACCTGCAAGAATTTCACGTAATATCCTTATCCACCCCTTTTTTACATTTTGCCACTTAAAATTTGTAATATTAATCGTAGCTTGTAAAAATGCGGTCAGTAATTGTACGTTCATGCTTTGATTTCACCATAAAAAGTAGAAAGCAACTGCACCAGTTATCGGCAAAAACATAATATCATTAGCCAGACTGTATATCTGCTTGATGCAGTGTTTAGGATTGGCCCACCTGTAGCTCTCGCATATGCTCCTACACCCACACACACACAGACACACACACACACACACAAGCGCATGCGCGCGCAGGCACGCACGCACGCACGCACATACACGCACACGCTCGCACACACACGCATATGCTACTGCTGCTGTTTGATGGAGATTTTAACAAACAGGTCTCACCACATCTGACAGAAACCATGCTGGGTGATAATCACCGGTAAGGAGCTAAAAAACAAAAAAAACAGGCCATATTAGTGTGTGTGTGTGTGTGTGTGTGAGTGTGTGTGTGTGTGTGTGTGTGTGTGTGTGTATATGTGTGTGTGTGTGTGTGTGTGTGTGTGTGTGTGTGTGTGTGTGTGTGTGTGTGTGTGTGTGTGTGTGTGTGTGAGTGTGTGTGTGTAGGAGCCATTTTGCACTTTTTTGTTGTATGACACCTGCTGGCCAAATTTGGAATGGCGTTTAGAATTATGTGGCATTTGGTGGCCTTAATTGAGCCAGGTGCCATGATTGAGTCATTGATGCACCTGCACCTTTAATTAGGTAGCGTGTGCGTGCTGATAGAATGTTTGTGGAACTTGGATGCTTGTGCAACTTTGGAAAGAGAATTGGAAGACGCCAGCAGGCATAAGGTTTTAATTTATTTTCCGATGGCAATTTATGTTTGGATTATGGACTTATTATTTAGTTAACTTTAATTTTGTGACAACTTTGATGGAAAAACGATTACCCTTTGTGTTATGGAATAAACCATCGATTTATTAAGACCACCTCAAGGCGTCAATTGAAGTGACTTAGAAGAAGACACTACAAAGTTAAAACCCTACTGCATTGGAGGAGAACCCCTGGAAGACCACAAGTAAAACCTTGCTGCACACTGCGTGGAAGAAGAACAACATCGTTAGAATCTGGACGAAGATAAAAGAAGATAGGCTACACTCTGCCTCGTTGGAAATCTGCAAGAAAAAAACGCATCGTTAAATCTGAAGAGAAGTTGGACGTTTGCCCTGTGGAAACCTGTAAGAAGAAAAAGAAGCATCGTTAAACCCTGCTAATTGGAAGAAGATGGAGAAGGCCAGATGACACCTGCCTAAAGAAGAAGATTATGACGACAACGAAAGCGTGAAGAAAAGATTGAAATCCTAAACAGAAGGAAAGCTGCCTAAAGAAGAAGAATATCAAGACGACGAAAGAATCAAGAAACAGAAACAGAAGAACAGAAGAAGAATCTGCGTAAAGAGTTTAACCCTGCAAGAAATCAACGCGCTAAGAAAAGGAAATCGCCGAAAGAACAGAAACCTGTTGAAGAACAGAAGTCGCCGAAAGAAACGCATTGAAAAGAAAAGTGCTTCGAAGAAAAGGAATCGACGAAAGTTGGGAGAAGAACATCGAACATCGCCTGTCAAACAAGAAGCAAGCTGAAGTTTGGAAACGCCGGCTGATTGGAAAGCCGGAACACCTGTGAGCGCCGGTGGAGAGCTGGAAATCGCTGTGGGTGCCCGGAGCTGTGCGTTTGTGGAGAAGTAGCCTACCAGTTTCGAATCATGGATTGCATGTGGATTACTTGAAGAAAATCAAGGTTTGTGAAATAAGTGGACCCGTGCTTCGCGAGACTGGACTACTGATCTGTGAGTACTAAACTGTTTTCTCATCAGGGCCGCCGCGCCCACTGTGAACTTGAGTGGCTGTAGCCTACTCTTCGTACCTGTCTTGGGCCGCTCAAGTTTGACTTTGAACTCGAGCCGCCGCGCTCACTGTAAGAGAACTGAACTCTATTTGGTTGCAGTGTTGCAATGATTTAATTTAAAAGAAAACCAAGCCTTTGTTGGATACTTTTTTGTTAAGTTTAAAGACAATGGAGAAGCCACAGGAAGAAGAGACACTGTGTGATGACAGGGAACTGTCTAAATTACTGAAAAGCCGTAGAGGGAAGCTTAGTGTTCTTACACGTAAGCGTAAGGAAATCAACTATTCTATTGAGGCAGGCCAAGAAAAGTCCCTTGTTGAAAAGCAACTGCAGACGTTTGACCAGTATTTGCTTGAATTCAGTGATGTTCACGAATCAGTGCAGCATTTAATGACCGATGCATTAGAGCAGGAAGCAGATCAGCAAGACTGGTATGAACCGAAATATAACCTGTTCAAGGAATTCATTGATGGAGTGTTGAAATGGATCCGTAGCGAGAATGTTGATGTGGAGGAGAAAGAGGAAAAGGCTGAAGAGGAGAAAAAGGAAATGACTGTGGAGGAGGAGAAATTAAACGAGGCTATTAAGCCCCAGGACAGTATATCCCAAGCAGCCCCAAGCGTCAAGGCTAGAAGTAACGTTAGTCGCGCGTCTCGGGCGAGCGCGCAGTTGAGGGTAAAGGCTGAAGCGGACCTCGCTGCGCAACAGGCAAAAACTGATGCATTAAATAAGAAAAGTGACCTTGACTTGGAAGAGGCTGCTGTACTGGCTAGATGTAAGGCAGAATTTCAGGCACGAAGAGAAAAACTTGCACATGAGTCAGAGCTCGCTGCCGCTGAGGCAAAATTGAAGATCTATAGAGAAGCTGAAGAGCAAGGCTCATTATCCGGTTTACACAAATTCGGCACGCCTACTGAATATAAAATCCCTGCAACAGTGCAAAGGGCAAAGCGAGTGCAAATTACACCCCAAAGTGACACTGTGCAGCAGAATGTACATGCGCAAAGTTCCCAAATAGCCCCTATCCAAATAGCCAGCGCCAGTGCGCATCATAGCGCCCCAGTAGTAAGCCAACCCAATGGAAACGCGTCAAATGCCAATGTCAATGACGTCACTGAAGTGTTGAAACGGCACACAGAAATCACTTCACTGTTAGTGAAACAGCAGGCTCTCTCCCTATTGCCAGGCAGAGAAATCCCAGTGTTTGATGGTGACCCATTACAATATCGCACATTCATTAAAGCATTTGAGCAATTCGTGGAAAAAAAGACTGAGAACATGGACGACCGTTTGTATTACCTACAACAATACACAAAAGATGAACCTAGGAGCCTAGTCTCCAGTTTCCTACACATGGACCCCAACACTGCATACAATCAGGCCAAGGAACAGCTGGAATACAATTTTGGAAATGGATATAAAATTGCATCTGCCCATATGAAAAAGGCTTTGAACTGGCCAACCATCAAGCCAGAAAATGCCAAAGACCTGCGCTCCTATGCATTGTTCTTGCGCAGTTGTTTCAACATTATGTCTGACATTGATGGTTTAAAGGAGCTTGAAAATTCCAGCAATATGAGGCTGATGGTGTCGAAATTGCCATTTAAGCTAAGAGATAGATGGCGTGCAATTGTTAGCAACATGGAGGAAAATAAGAAACCCAGGGCAACTTTCAAGGACTTGGTAGAGTTCATTGAGAAGCAAGCTAGGGCATTGCTCGACCCAGTGTTTGGCGATATCCAGACCCCCTCTGATGCCAAAGTGACACCAACATCTATGCAACAGAGGAAACTCAGATCAAGTAGCTCTAGCTTCGCCACCACAGTAGCCCCTGTATCTGTTCCTATACACCCAACTGATGGATCATGCATGTTCTGTGGAAATAATCACAATCTGGATCAATGTGACACATTCAAGAATGAAATCAATTTGGAAAAAATAGCCTACCTGAAAGCCAAAGGGTTGTGCTTTGGTTGCCTTAGAAAGGGCCACATAGGCAAAACATGCCAGAACAGAATGACATGTGACATATGCTCTTTACTGCACCCTACTGTACTTCACATCCCTACAGCGAATGAAAAAGATAAGCCCAAAACTGAAACCACCACTTTAAGTAATGCAATGGTGAATGCGAGTGACCCAATGGGGGCCGGTACATCAGGCAAATGCACTCTAGCCATAATACCGGTTAAAGTGAGGATGTCAGATAGTGGCAAAGTAGTAACAACCCATGCATTTCTTGATCCTGGTAGCACAGCTACGTTCTGTACAGATTCGCTAAAAGAAAAGCTGAGCGTCCCTGGCAAGAACATCTCCATCATGCTGTGTACAATGGGCCAAGAGAGCAGGGTGCCCAGTAGCATAGTCTCTGGTCTGGAAGTAAGCAATATGGAAGGAACGCAATACCACAAACTTCCACCAGTGTATACACAAACACACTTACCTGTGACAAAACAACACATACCAAAACAAGAATCTGTTGACAAATGGAAATACTTACATAGAGTGAGAATTCCGCATCTGGATGCTGACATTGAGCTGCTAATAGGCACAAATGCAGCAAACCTCATGGAGCCTATGGAGGTGATAAATAGTAGAGGTACAGGCCCATATGCATTTAGAACACCCATAGGGTGGGTTGTGGCTAAGCTCACACAAGATGCGTCTCATAAAGCGCAAAGAACCCACACTGCTGTCACAACAAACCACATATCTATAAGAGACATGAAGGAGTTGATTGAGCAGCATCACAAAGATTCCCCAGAACTGGCAGCTACAGAGAAAAGCTCAGTGGTGTCAGTTGTCGATCATCGAATGCATACAATGGAAACTGGAAATGGAACTTCAAAGGAAATTGTAAATAGCCATTATAACTTACCTTTGACATTCGAAAACAAAAACGTGACAAATGATTATGATCAGGCCCAACTGCATGTTGTATCCCTGAAAAGAAAAATGGAAAAGAATGGAGAGCACCATATGAAGTGCACAACCTCTTTAGAGGGAAAGGTAGGAAGGAGTCAGACAGACATAGCTCCATCCAATGACCATATCACCCAAAGTGGAAAGGTGAGGTTCAGTAGGCCACACCATGGAATACATCACCAGAGGAAAGGTGATAAGATGACAAGCATCAAACAGAGTAGAAATGGAAAGACAAAACTGGAAAAAGCACATGGTGCAACTTGTGACCTGAAGGCAAGCTCTCTCTTGAACTCAAACACTCGGCCAAATGGTCCAGAATTCCTCAAAGCCCAGAAATCTGAACGACCCAGGTCTATACTTGCCTTACAGAAAGAAAAAGAAATGGAAATGGATGTTCTCAAAATGAACACATGGACGAAGGATCAGCACAAATTCTCCCTGTTGAACCTGAGACAAACTGGAAAGGAAATACTTACCACAAAGAGCCTTGCACCTGAAAAGGAAAACCTGTTGGAAAGAAAATTGAAAGCAAAGAAAAAATGCATGACTGTATATCCAATAACATTGAATGAAATCAAAGCTGCAGGAAATACATCCACTAGGCCAACTAGTTGTCCACTTGCACTACACACAGTAGATGTAAATAAGAACCAGTACAATACTCAGCAGACCTCTTATGGAAATTATGGGTTAGGGAACATACAGTACATGCCCAACCTTACAAGAAAGAGCAGAGATGGTTGAGTTTGAATGAAGTTGCATGTGTGATGATGGTGTGTTAATTGCTGTCCCTATTGCCACTAGGGCCCTTTGGATGTGGGATGAATGATTGACACTAGGAAAAATGTGTGGTATGATACCTGTTGCAACTTTGAAACAGTACAACTTTGAACTTTGATCAGTTACCTTTTGATTGAATATGAATGTGACATGAACCATGAACTTGAATGAATGATTGTGATGTAATATGAATTAACCTGAATTGGTAACCTGAATCTTTGTCTGAACTCTCACATACACTGATGGATCCAGTCTTCACATGCGCACACTTGGATCATGGACTCTGTAGATCTTTGGATCTATTCGTGCACACACGAGCGTCACATTTCGTGCACACATGAGCGACGTTTCCATACACAGACATAATGCACCACATACACAACTCAAGAAAGACTCTAACGTATATGAGCTCTTGAAAGGACATTCTTGTACTTAAGGACACTTGAAAAAGAAAAAATATATAAAAGGGAAAAAAAAAAAAAATTGTAATTGTGTTGGATAGAACTTGTACATATGATGACTTATGGAAATAATCTGCTTGGATTATGATTATTTTCTTTATGGCTCCTTAGTTGTGTTTTGTTTTATTGTACCTTGCCCGGTACCAATAAGGGGGCCGGTGTGTAGGAGCCATTTTGCACTTTTTTGTTATATGACACCTGCTGGCCAAATTTGGAATGGCGTTTAGAATTATGTGGCATTTGGTGGCCTTAATTGAGCCAGGTGCCATGATTGAGTCATTGATGCACCTGCACCTTTAATTAGGCGTGTGCGTGCTGATAGAATGTTTTTGGAACTTGGATGCTTGTGCAACTTTGGAAAGAGAATTGGAAGACGCCAGCAGGCATAAGGTTTTAATTTTATTTTCCGATGGCAATTTATGTTTGAATTGTGGACTTATAATTTTAGTAAACTTTAATTTGTGACAACTTTGATGGAAAAACGATTAGGCCTACCCTTTGTGTTATGGAATAAACCATCGATTTATTAAGACCACCTCAAGGCGTCAATTGAAGTGACTTAGAAGAAGACACTACAGTGTGTGTCTGTGTGAATGGATATTTGGGACAAAATGAAACATTTGGACCCCTGGACTTTAGGGATTAGACGTGCGTGCGTGTGTGTGTGCGTGCATGCGTATCTTACCCAGGGAGAAGCATGCATGGACTTTAGGGTTTAGGTGTGTGTGTGTTTTCGGGTGTGTGTGTGTGTGTGTGTGTGTGTGTGTGTGTGTGTGTGTCTGTGTGTGTCTGTGTGTGTGTATATGCGTGTGCGCATGTGTGTCTGTGTGTGTGTGTGTGTGTGTGTGCGTGACGTGTGCGCGCATGTGTGTGGGTGGGTGTGTGTGCGTGCATGTGTGTGGGTGGGTGTGTGTGCCTTACCCAGTGAGACGCGCGCGGGGACTGCTGATTGGCTGATCCAGAAGGAGACCCAGCTCATGGCGACCAATAGGATTGAGGGCATGTAGGATTGGATGATGTAGACGCCACGGTTACGCCTCAAGGAGAAGCGCAGAGAGAGGCGAGGGAACTGGCCAGCTACACACACACACACACACACACACACACACACACACACACACACACACACACACACACACACACACACACACACACAGACACACACACACACAAACACACACACACACACACACACACACACACACACACACACAAACAGACACACACACACACCCGCAAACACACACACACACACACCCGCGCGCAAACACACATACACACACACGCGCAAACACACACACACACACACACACACGCAAACACACACAAACACACACACACACACACACACACACACACACACACACACACACACACACACACACACACAAATAATTTCTTAGAGAGACAAGTGGTTTTAGCCACGCGAGTTGGGGCAATAACAGGTCTGTGATGCCGCCCGGGTCTGCATGCGGCTACTAGTTACTCTCTCAGCGAATGAAGTCAATAGAACGTCAATGTGTTCCAGCGAGACGAGCAGGCGAGTAGGCGAGTACTGTACAAGCGATGCGATGTGGGCGGATCCCGAGTTGAAAATATTTTAACTTCGAGCGAGGCGAGTAAGCGAGTAACCAATTGGAATGCAGAGTTCGGTACTTCTCGCCCGTTCATTGGCAGTTAAAGCCACGGGAACTTTCAGCGAATGTTCCATGAAAGAGTGGCGAGTAGGCGAGCAAGCGAGAAGCTAGTAATGTTTTTGTACGCCGCTTTAGATGTCCGGGGCTGCATGCGAGAAGGGGCAATAACAGATCTGTGATGCCCTTAGACGTCCGGGCTGCATGCGAGAAGGGGCAATAACAGGTCTGTGATGCCCTTAGACGTCCGGGCTGCACATGCGCCACTGGTGATCAGGACTGGGGATTGAAACAAGGAATTCCCAGTAAGCGCGAGTTGTAAGCTTGCGTTGATTAAATCCCTTTGTACACACAACCCGTCGCTACTTCCGATTGGATGGTTTAGTGGCGGGGCGCTAAAATCTTAAAATCCTTTTTCAGTGCTTGTACAGATTATAGATGTTGGGTTGGGGGTGCGCGGATAGTCTTGTGAACAGGTAAGGGGGTGCGCTGAGAGAAAAAGGTTAAGAACTACTGGTTTAGAATAGTAACGCAGAATGGCTAGTGACACTTTGGTTTCAAGTAGCCAAAGCCGATTTTTGGCCGGCTGCGGGTATCAGTGTCAAAGCCCTGAAACACAAACACACACACACACACACTCATACTGACTGACCTGATTTGAAGTTCTGTGTGTCGGTGTGGAAGCGATAGTGTGTGATAGTGAACTGGGACAGCTCCAGTTTGTCCAGGCCGTGGATCTGCTTCTGATTATCAGACCAGTAATACGTAATGTCCTCTGAAGAATAGCCATCTGTAACACACACACACATGCACACACACACACACACACACACACACACACACACACACACACACACACACACACACACACACACACACACACACACACACACACACACACACATATATATAAGCCAGATGTTCTTGTGCATACACTTGAAAAACAATCTTTGGCTCCATATTATAATGAGGCCTACTGTTGATAGTAAGGACAGTGCAGTGACCATAAATCTGTTATAATGAATCTGGATATAATGTCGCATTTTGTGAATGGGTGCTGAAATGAGAGACAACTGTAACCCATGGCTATTAAACTGAATTATCGAACCAAAACCTCAAAGTTATCGTTTTTGGGGGCTTTTGGGGAGGAAATTAACTGAATAACAACTCAAAACAAATACAACAATTATCGCACATCTGGCAACAATGTTTAGCACTCAGATTTTTCTGGTTAGTTTAGAACAGTGTTTCTCAACCTTTTTTAAGGCGAGGCACCCTTTCAATTCATGAAAAATTTCAAAGCACCCCAAACCAACAAGAAAAAAAATCTAAACCTCAGCAGTGGGTATTTTCTATATATATGCTTTCCAAAACAACATTAGAATTACAAGAGAAAACATCATATATTGAGATAAAGGCACCATGAGGGGGTTTGCTCCATAGGACTCCATTCGTTCTGGTCTCCGGGCCACCACGTGGATAAGGGTGGAACTGCAACTAGAGCTCTAAACCTGCCTCGTGTGGAAACCGGAAATGCACCATAAAAGCAACCAGTGGCGTATCTGGACTTCCTAGACAATCTGTGTTATACATGGGTTGGTCTATTATGATGCTAGCTGAATGCACACACAGCCAGGGATCCCAAAATGCTAGGCGGCTAGGTGTTTAACATTTGAAGTTACATTGGACCAGTGTAGTGCTAAGAACCTGTTTCTTAGTCTGCTGGATGTTGTAGCGGTTTCTGTAGTTTCTGTACGCCTACCAACTCCATTGTGGACTAATTATCTTAACGTGAGTACATCAGAATCGATTCCTATGCTTTGTAAATTAAGTTTTATTGTGTGAGGAGGACGTTTGAGTCTTCAAACGTTTGAGCTTCCAAAACAACCAGAGGCTGCCGCCGACAGTGACTAACACTTTGCAACACAATATAGCGCTTTTCAGAGCACATGGCAAAGAACTCCGAGCGACATGATAGTATTGTCTTCTAAACGGTGTCACCGACATTACAGCGTGTGAGTAAGTGGATAAAACCACCAGGCGAGAAGACAACAGGTTCTTGTCGTACACTGTGCAGGGCTCCAATGGCACTTCCAATGATAAACACCTAGCTAGCTGCCTAGCATTGTGGAATCTCTGGCTGTGCACGCACTCAAAAGTTTATTAATATTCAAAATAAATGTATAGCCGTGAAAATTGTACCTCTAAGCTAGTAATTAACATGGAATCCTATCAGACCAGATAGCAATTAACATGGAGTCCTATGAGACCAGCTAGCCGCCAACC
>NW_026945643.1:630920-643420 GCF_034702125.1 Engraulis encrasicolus | reverse complement strand
GAGAGAGAGGGAGAGGGAGAGAGGGAGAGATACAGAGAGAAAGAGAGAGGTACAGAGAGAAAGAGAGGGAGAGGGAGAAAGAGAGCGAGATAGAAAGAGAGAGGTATAGAGAGAAAGAGAGGGAGAGAGGGAGAGGGAGAAGGCACGGTGTGTACGAAGGGCAGTGATGCGTATTAGTGATGAGCTCCCCCTCCTGGTGATTTGTGTATTAGTGGCGGCGCCCCCTGTAGGGCCGTTACATTAGTGGAGATATTAGTAATGGCGCCCCCTGTAGGGCTGTTACATTAGTGGAGATATTAGTAATGGCGCCCCCTGTAGGGCTGTTACACTAGTGGAGATATTAGTAATGGCGCCCCCTATAGGGCCATTACACTAGTGGAGATATGAGTGGCGGCGCCCCCTATAGGGCCATTACACTAGTGAAGATATTAGTAATGGCGCCCCCTGTAGGGCCGTTACATTAGTGGAGATATTAGTGGTGGAGCCCCCTGTAGGGCTGTTACATTAGTGGAGATATTAGTAATGGCGCCCCCTGTAGGGCCGTTACATTAGTGGAGATATTAGTAATGGCGCCCCCTGTAGGGCTGTTACATTAGTGGAGATATTAGTAATGGCGCCCCCTATAGGATCGTTGCACTAGAGGAGATATTAGTGGTGGCGCCCCCTATAGGGAAGTTACATTAGTGGAGATATTAGTGGTGGCGCCCCCTATTGGCCATGCATATACAGCACCAGAGATGCTGTAACCAATGAGAAGGGGCAGCTGAGAGTGTGTGACCAATGAGAAGGGCCAGTGACTGGAGTTGTCTGTAACCAATGAGAAGGGCCAGTGACTGGAGTTGTCTGGGTGGTTCTGCAGCTAGCTGGCGATGACGGGCTAAGTTAGCAAGCTGTATTTATGATGCCCAAATCCATATACATCAACAGAATGCAAGCAAGTGCAGGTCAAAATATTCTGCACTCGTGTGAAAACTAAACATCCAAAGAACATGACAAGATTCCTACCCATCAGTCATAACTGAAAGCCCAAAAGCGTAATTTTAAATGCCGAATCCACAAAACTGTAGGTACACACAACACTGTGTTTTTGTATCAACCACAATGAATGGTAGCCTCTGATGAACTCGCTCTCATGGTACAAGTAGTCTGGTCAGGGGGTCAAGGAAGTGCAAATTAGCTTCCGCCTGTTGGCATCTGTCCAATTTCTTAGTATGCTGCTGTATGGAAGAGTACGGCATACGCCGCATGGCATATGGCATAGTATGCCACCGTATGGACGAGCTGGGGACTAACTCTTAGGGTGCATCCCAATATGTGTCCTTGCCTCCTCCACTTGTGCTTGTCTCCTCGTTCCGCCTCCTGGCCCCTCCTCCGTGGAGAAAACGATAAAGTTTCCCAGCTGTCAGCCTCGCCACAACAACTTTTGAGGGACTGTTTTTCATTCACCATCCCAATTGCAAATGATAAAAAGACTTTACAATTGAGCTTTTGCAAGATATTGAAATAAAATGCTGTTGTCAGTGATGTCATCATGACGAGAAGCAAGTGGAGGAGGCAAGTGGAGGAGGCAAGGTCACATATTGGGATGCACCCTTAGTATGCTGCCGCATGGAAGAATAACTCAGTGCACAAGCTTGTGTAGCGTGCGGAAGTTGATGGGTGGTTACCAACTCCCACCAGCTCAAGGTGGAGAGCGGTAGTCTGGATAATGGGATGTACCCCCTGAGCTACAGAAAACTTTATCTTTCGAAGAAAGCTTGCGCCGAAAACGCGTGGGTCTCTGCTCCCATGTTTTTAAACTTAATAGCCATGTTTTAATAAAGGCTTTTAAATATTTTTCCACAAGAAGAGTGCCTTGGACTCCCTTTTTTGACAAGATATTGTTTTTTTCCCCAACACCAAAGAGCACCTTCAAGATTTTTTCTGAACAATTCCCTAAGCACTTCGGATTTTCTCTTGACTTGATGACTACATAAAACTTTCTTGTCACCCCAAAGGATGGGAGTCAATAATTAATCATAATTTTGCAAGCTAGAGCCTTTTTCTAGGTTTAGGTTTCATGATGAAAATGCATGCATTTATAGAGCTGCTAATACAGTAGCATTAGATGATCAGAGGCAATACTGCCCTTCTCAAATGTATTTGTTTTATGCTACAGTGAGGAAGCGGGGGGAGCGAGAGTGCATAAGGATCTTGCGTGGAGTAAGAAGATGTAGCATTGTGCCAGGAGGAGATTGCTTGCTTACAGTTTTGGATTTTGTGCAGTCTGTGCGTTCGAGCAGCTAAGAGACTCTATGATGCTGTGAAGCTGCAACAGCGGTTAGCGGTTAGCGGTTAGCTTAACTCCTGACAGCAGTGGGCATACTTGTATGACATGAGACCACAGGGGGTATAGAAGAATTAAAGGAAATAAACATTATGAGGCTTTACCACTAGGCCTATGATTATAGCTATGATATATATTATGGTACATTATGGTAGGTCTATATTGTTAAGTGCCGTAGCTATGGTATATTCTGGTACATTGTGATATGTATGGTATATTCTGCTGTTGTATGGTTAATAATGGTGTATTATGGTCTGTTATAATGGTATATTATGGTCTGTTATAATGGTATATTATGGGCTGTTATAATGGTGCGTTATCAGGCCGTGCAGATGAGGAAAAGGGTTGGCATGGCAACAGCAGACCACACCTCCCTCTCCACCACAGGATGGGCATGGGCATGGTCATGGCAGTGTGTGTGTGTGTGTGTGTGTGTGTGTGTGTGTGTGTGTGTGTGTGTGTGTGTGTGTGTGTGTGTGTGTGTGTGTGTGTGTGTGTGTGTGTGTGTGTGTGTGTGTGTGTGTGATGAAATGAGTGTGTGTGTGTGTGTGTGAGGGGTGGTTGGTGATTGGTGAACTGAGCAGCCAGCCAGGCGGAGCTAAGCTGTGAGGTTGTGAAATCTACAGCTTCTCATTGGTTGGCACACATGCTATTAGCCATTCTTAGCCAATCAGCACCGAGAGCAGAGCAGAGCAGCCACGCTATTGGCCAGCAGCACAGCCATGCCTGTCAATCATGCCCCGTGTGTGTGTCTGGACACACACTCTTTAGCTGTAAGCATGCATGCATATGTGTGTGTGGGTGAGTGAGTATGACATGTGAGCATGCATGCTTGTGTAGGCGAGTGTGTGTACTGCGTGTGTGTGTGTGTGTGTGTGTGTGTGTGTGTGTGTGTGTGTGTGTGTGTGTGTGTGTGTGTGTGTGTGCGTGCGTGCGTGCGTGCGTGCGTGCGTGTGTGTGTGTGTGTGTGTGTGTGCACTCAATAGCGCTGGGTGTGGCTGTGCTAAGAATGGCGTTGATGTGCGGGTGAACGGGCCAATGAGAGGAGTCGGATTCCGGGGATCCCATCTCTTGACCAACGAGAGGGCTCGGAATCCCATCTCTTGGACCAATGAGAGGGCTCGGATTCCTCTCTTGACCAATGAGAAGGCTGCGATCCCCCATCGTCTCACCTCCTATTCCCGGCCTGAAGTTTCGCGCGTAGCCTTTCATCAGCTCGTCCAGATTTGGCAACCAGGAGATCTCGACATCCGAGCCCACATAGTCGCCCACGTCACTCAACATCGCCCTGCAGACAGACACACACACACACACACAGGGAGAGAGAGAGACGTTAGACCTTCGTAAAGATTAGCCAACCAGGAGATCTCGACGTCCGAGCCCACATAGTCGCCGACGTCACTCAACATCGCCCTGCAGACACACACACACACACACACACACACACACAGGGAGAGAGAGAGACGTTAGACCTTCGTAAAGATTAGCCAACCAGGAGATCTCGACGTCAGAGCCCACGTAGTCGCAGACGTCACTCAACATTGCCCTGTGGGATAGAGAGAGAGAGGAGGGAGGGAGGGGTTAGATGTTTTAAAAGTTTCACGCGTAGCCAACTAAGACATCTTCACGTTCGAGTCGACATAGTCACCGACATCACTCAACATCACCCTGTAGACACACACACCAGGGCTTGGTACCTGCCAACAGGCCAAATGCTGGTAAAACTTGACTGACAATTTTAGTCTCACTAGCCACTTTGACAGTATTCTTATTCTTTGGTTTCACACATCACTGTAGATGTAGATTGTTTTAATTTGAAAATCAAAGGCAGGATAGAGAATATAGTAAAGAAAAATAATGCACAACTCTGTGTAAGATAAAGATTAACCCTTCTGTTGTGTTCGGGTCATTTTTGACCCATTTTCAATTGAAAGTGTGGAAAAAAACACTTTCCTTCATTGTCCTGGAATGAGGCTTCATCTAATCCTCAGTCACAATCATTTCAACACAAAAAAATATGTTTAATCATTTTAGTAAATTTTAAAGGTCTTTTTTAAAAAAAAAGTTACCGGTACATCTGTGGTGTGCGGGTCAAATTGACCCGGCATAGATTTTTGGTTGTTGTATGCATTTCTGGAAAGCTGTTGGTTGCCCTTTGTCCTCAGTTTGGTGATTCATGGTAAGGAAAATACATTTCTTGCCTAAAAGATTTTTTGCCAGCCTGTTCATATTACAAAGCCAATATGGCCGCCTGACAGTCCCATACACTACAATACGTCATATCTCCTGGAGTACAGATGTATTTCTGGTGTCTACTCATATGTTTTCATGGTCAGGGAATCAATTTCTGCATTGTAATGAGTTTTTTTGCACATTTGTTTGCAAAATAAATTTTCGCACATTATTTTGTCCAAAAAACTTATCAAAAATTCATAATGGCACCCAAACATGTAGAACTGGTCTTATACTTTCCATAAAGTTGATGTGGCAATGAGATAATGGTCCATGTTCATAGCATAATAGATTCAGAAGAATAGTGTGAGTTTTTTCATGTTCATTGAGGTGTTCATTTGCTATATCTTTGCATTAAATTGGCGGAATAGCTGTGACTCTGACAGAATTGTTATTTTGTATATTTACCACACTAAAATCATGTAAATATTGAAAAATACCAAGTCAACATATTTTAACTGCACTGTAAAAAAATATATGAGTGATTAGTTATGATAACTTGTATATTTAATTTATTCTGTTATACAAAAATGATTTATGAAAATTCAACTCATATGTCTGAGTTGTAGTTATTTGACTTGTACCCATAAGTTCTTTCAACACAAGGAAGTTGAATGAACTTACAATTAAAAGTTTGAGTGGGGTACCTCCATCGCCCCCTGCTGGCGTCCCTCACCTCTGCACCAGATTAATCTGAATAGCAATCTCCTTTTGACATCTTTAGGCTACTCCAGGAATAAGGCGTAACCTAACCAAATAAAGTTTTTATTTAAATGATTTTATCAATATCTTGGATATCCTTGAAACAAGCAAGAGTCCCGATGAGCACCAAAGGAGAAAAGGGGAACACATGAAGAATGACAATAATTAGAATTGGGAAATAGGCCTAATATAATAATAAAACATGGTGGTGTAGTCGAAGTCCATAATGACTTAGGTGTTCGGTGTTTTTGTGGGACAAAAAAAATCGGTAGGTCTTTTGTTTGTTCAGTAGGCCTAACGCAACCAGCACCGCTGCCCTCCCTCTCCCAGCTCCCACCCTGACGCAACTTGCAGAGACGTTTGTTACATTTGGATCACGCGCGCACTGTCCTAGTTCAGCCAGCCGCCCGCGCCAGAGAGAGCCGAGGTCGACTCATCCCGAAGTAGCTGACGGTCGACTCACCCCGAAGAAGCTCAAATGTCCTTCTCTTTCGTGAGGATTTCGCAACTAGTAAGTGTTTTGTATCATTTTAGCTACTTGTGCGCAGAGGAAGCCATGTCATTTGTGGCGTATACTTGTTTGACATTTTAGCCGTGAGCTACTCTAGGATGCTGGTAGGCTATGCTACGCTCGTATCGGTGCTTCTGAGGGTATTTGCAGGTGCAATGTATTGTCATTTTCAGGTGCTGCAGAAGAATAATTGCTGTTCTCAGAGAGATAAATACATTATATTTAAGATGCGTCTCTTGGTTAGTAGTGGGGAACAAAGTTTGTGCTGCATTCGAACTGATATGAACTTGGCAGATAGTGCCAGATACATTGTATCTATGTACGCTAGGTGCGTGTGTGGTGGGGGCAAGCTAGTTAGCAGGGCTGTGAGCACTGTCGCTGGATGTGGGTAATTTGGGCTGGGGTTTGCTATTCAGTGTCAACCTCATATGCATGGCGAATCTAGGTAGTTGTTTGACCTATCTCGGGGCAAATTACGTTTTGAAAATGGTTACGCTGCCTAGTTCCCCCTCAGTTATTGTAAGTCTGCTGGCTAGTTAGGAAATGTGTAAGTTTGTAGGCTATGCCGCCCGACTGTGCTTGTAGACTAATTGCTAAAGCTAGTTAGAGCCCTAGTTCCTATATTAGCTGGGTATTCGAGGCACGACAGGCATCTCAATTTGTTCTGAGACGAGAGTTATTTGAAGGGGGAAAAATGTGATTCGGGTTGACTTGACACTTCATTTATTGGAGTTTGCTAGCACCTACCAGAGTTAGCAATGTTGTCGAGTTGCTGGGTATTTTGGCGGGCGTTTGGCTTTGTTGACTAGAGCTCTAATTCGCTAATAGCTACGTGTGATTATTCTGTCGAGGTAACGTGAATGGAAAAGTGAGTTCTGAAGTTTACTTCATGGGTGAAACATTGTTGTGGATATTCACTTTTTAAAATAAATTAACAATTCGCTGTGAAGCATTTTCGGGTGTAATTGTTAGTTCTTATTGTCAGTCTTCGCTTCTAGTGGCTGCAACGGAGAAGGAAAAGCCCCACGGCTCGTACGTCGCCCACTCTCAATTCCATTCTCGGTTGTGCTTAGATCAGGGCTCCCAAACCTCTCTGGGTCAGAGGGCTACTTTTGTTCAAAATCCTAGTGCTGGTGTCTTGACATCATTCCTAAATCACACTAGATTGAATGATAATTTGCTTATAAGGAAATGTTTTTATAGGCTATATTATAGGCTATAGAAATAATGTCATATTCATATTAAGAAATGCATTAACTGTGTCTAAAATCTTGTAGTCGTGACTGTTTATTAACATTCTTGTTGGGCACCTCAGAAGCTCCTGGAGGGCTAGCTGGTCTACGGGCACCACATTGATGACGCCTGGTTTAGAGACTGTCTTTCATCCACCTTTGTGCCTTTCCCAACATATAGTGGAGTGCATACATGCAAAATCACCACAAAATGGTTCACTTTGGTATGCAAGTATGGAAATTGGCACAGATGTTCATTAGAATGCACCCCATCAGCTAATGGCGTTTACCACCCAAAATCCAAGCCATTTTTCAAGAGGGCCACCCTCTGCACTTGTAAACAAGGCCAAGAATAGTTTAATTAATGATGCAATCGTGCAATTAGTTTGAAATGAAATGAAATGTTTCTTTGTATGCACTCAGGCAAAAACTCAGTGCAGTGGAATGCCCGGAGGTCCTGGTCAACAAAAGAAAAGGGAAGTGACTGAACCTGAAGAAGTCAAACTACTGTCCGGATTCTCCACAAGGGCAAAATGCTGGAGTGATGGAGGGGCATTTAGGTATATTACACACACACACACACACACACACACACACACACACACACACACACACACACACACACACACACACACACCATTCCTGTGTATCTACAAGGTACAGCACTTTAACACTTTAGGCGCTTTTTTCTTTTTCCAAAAATACTGTACCTGTCTAGATCTCAAGGAATCAAAACGTATTTGTGTAACACAATATCTCAACTAAAAAGTTGACTGAGTGCTTCACATGCACATGCACGCACGCACGCACGCACGCACGCACGCAGAGGCACTGAAGGCAGCCGCATGGCACCGATTATTCTGGGTTCAGTGATGGACTACACCAAAGATGTCAAACTGAAATTCACAGTGACCCCAAAATCAAAATCTGACAATAATTTACTGAAGTAAAAATGGGCTAAAATAGAGCAAACACGTACCATACTTAAATGATAACATCTGAAATGATCTCTTAGGCCAAATAGAATGACCGTATGGGCTAGATTTGGCCCCTGTCAGTGTGTTTGACATCCCTGGAGCACACCGTATGCACTTACTGTTGTGTTCATAATAATAGCAGTGACTTTACAAAGGTGAGTAAATGTCAAAATGCATTTGGGACGGTGCACATTCTATTTCAAAGCGAAGAATTACATTTTATGATATCTCACGGAAAGTGAAGACATGTAATGTTCAAACAAATAGCAGTGTTTGTTTACATCTGTATTTGGAAACTCGATGTTCTGTCCGAACTAACAAATTCTTGAAAATTCAGCTTTGGTGAGCATCTTAAACTAATATGTTGTTGCATCTTCATGGTTTCTGCACTGTTTCGCATCTGTGGTGCCTGGCGTCGACCAAAGTCTGGCAACCGTCAGCAGGTATTGCAGCTCAGCTTAATTGTACTAAATTCTACAATTCCTCTGCATTTTTTGGTTTTGCCTCATAAGTTGCATTTTTTGTCAGCCCACATGCTGTCTATGAGATTAAGGTCCGGGAATTGTGCTGGCCACTCCATTAGTATGCTGTTTGTCTGGTACCATAATTGTTCTTGCTAGCAAAATCTTGGTTACAGAGAAACAGCATCCAGCACAAGTGGTGGTTCGCTATTTTAGACTTAAAGCCCTGTTTGTGTGACTTCTGGGGTGAAGTAGAGATGTTCTCAATGTTTGACATTTGGTGCTGAACGGAGCATTTGTGTATTCAAGACTGCAGCTCCCCCACCTTTACATTGACTCCAATGAAGCACTCAAGCAATCGGTCATAAAATGGCATTAAACTTTCGTTTGCAGAGACATTTCGTTTGCAGAGCCATTGTATGATCAATTGCTTGAGTGCTCCATTGGAGTCAATGTAAGTTGCGGGGGGGCTGCAGTCTTGGATCCCCAAATGCTCCATTCAGGACCAAATGTCAAAATTGTGATGAGAAGATCTCCACTTCACCCCAGAAGTCACACAAACAGGGCTTAATGTCTAAAATAGCGAACCACCACTTTAATAGCATTGCAAATATGTGGGGTGACATAAAAAACCTGCTGTTGGTGAGGCAAAATCAAGACATGCAGAGGAATTGTGGACTGTAATACAATTACACTGAGCTGCAATACGTGTGGACCGTTGCCGGATGTTGGTTGACTACATGGACCACAGATGCTAAATTGTTACTAGAAACCATGGTTATGCAACAAAATATTAGTTAAGCATGCTCAGCAAGGTAGAATTTTTTGAGAATTTGTGAGTAGGTACAGAACATTTTTGAGTTTCCAACATAGACCGAAGTCAACACTGCTATTTTTTTTAACAAAACATTTCTTCACTTTCTATGAAATGTCACAAAATTGAATTACCTTTCCAAATCTGAATAAGTACTGGCTTTGAAATATAATGTGCAGTGTCCCACAAAAAATGCTCTTTAAAGTACAATTTACTTGAAGAATTTTGACATTTACTCACCTTTGTAAAGGCACTGCTAGTATTATGAGCACTGTATGTATGTAGTGTATTGACTGTTGTGTACTGACTGAACTTTGCTCTAAAGTCTGAAGACTATTGTCATAGCATGTGGACTTTGTGCTTGTGCAATTACATTCAGATGGAGGTAATGAAGAAAGACCCAGACAACACAACAGTGGATGAAGTGATGTCTGCTACTTTCTCGCTTCGCCGTAAAGAAACAGTTGGGGATCAACCCATGGTTGCCGACAGCATGGAGAGATGGCCGGCCATGTTTTCTGAACGACAGGTATACCAAAGACAACCTAGCGTTTGAGATTAACCAATTAGTCCAATGTTCTTTAGATCAAGAGTGTGACACTCAGGCACGGGGGCTAAAATCTGGCTTACGAGATAATTTCAGATGTCTTGACTTACACACAATTCAGTGTGTCACAGGCAAATGACTGGGGCCCAGGCCAGTGTAATATCTCACCCTCATATGCAACGGAATATGTACAGGGACGTGCATGCTTGCACAATTTTAACCTGTTTTTCATTCAGTATATAGATTTTGGGCTGAGACTTCGTTCCAGATTTAGATTTTGGCCCACTGTGAACTTGAGTTTGACACCACTAGATGGATACCATTGCGTGAGCTTCCTTCTAGGAAAGACCAGAATTTTGTTAGGTTTTTTTCTAGTGTTGGACTATTATCACCCTTAACATACTGTGTTAGTTTTTACTGATGGCTAAAGCTAATTTTTTTGTAACTTAAGATGTTTTTACAGAACTCTTCACAAATAACAACCTCACACTAGATGAACAAAACTCTGTAGATAGATGGTTTATTTAACCCTTTAACCCTCTGCCAATTTGAATATGCTATTGTATTGCACACGCTACCCTTGACTTGTCAGTACCCGGTGATGCTGCATTTTTCGACTCAGCCCATTACATTATATTACATAGCGTTTAGCAGACGCCTTTGACCAAAGCGAATGACAAGGAGAAATATAAGCAAGAACAGGTACTGACAAGTCCAGGGTAGTGTGAGAATATGCACAGGCACATTTGAACTAGCCTGGTTCACACCAGACTGTTTGTGTGTAGCTTTGGCGCCCCCTGGCGGAGCAGAGCTACACACACTACCGTCTGGTACACAGCCATAGAGCACACTCCGTCTCCAACCAGAAAATAGACGGAGCATTTATTTCTGAAATATAAACGGTAACTCACATTGAGGAGTCACAAGACAGATTAGAGACTACATTGACTCTTTAAAGATTAACAGGAAGGTTTTTGAAGTAATTTGTTGGTGAGGAGGCCGTGCAGAAGCAATAAATGCTCCGTCTATTTTCTGGTTGGAGACGGAGCGTGCTCTATGGCTGTGTACCAGACGGTAGTGTGTGTAGCTCTGCTCCGCCAGGGGGAGCTGAAGCTACACATAAACCGTCTGGTGTGAACCAGGCTACATTTGAACTACCGGTACTCTAAATAATGGGAATGGGTACTTGCGAAATTTGCCTCTAAGTATTAAGTGCCTGGTTGTGCAATTTTAGCCCATTTTTTATTTAATAAATTTTGAGTTTGACCAGCAACTTTGTCCCAGATTTAGATTTTGTCCCTTAGAGTTTCACCCCCATGTTCTAAACATTCACAATTTTTTCCTTCTCAAGGCCCATGGTGACACACTTGGAGAAGCAACGAAAGACATCCACCTTGGAATTCTGATTAGCTACGAAGTCAACCAGGAGGGAGCCTTTCCAGCAGCTTGTTTCGGAAGTTGTGGACTCAAGCTGAGGCGTTGTCTGGTTGTATTTTCACTACCACACGTTGCAGAAACGAATACGTACTTCATGGCGCTCGGACACTGCAGGTTAACCGCATATATTATGCCTAACAGCAAGGCCACACCGTTGCCATATCGTTTAAAATTGTGTAGCACAACGATTTCCTCCACAACAACTGCCACATGGAAGACATCTGCTGGAGGTTGGAGCTGTAGACCTGGTATGTTAGTCAAGTCTAGGCACTGTGTGTGCATGTGCGAGGCGCGCACGCACACACACACTTCAGTTGAGTGTTTCAGGGCCACTTTGTGTCCCTTTCTATTCCTTAAACCAGTGTTTCTCAACAGTGGTGCCATGGCACCCTGGGGTGCCAAACACCCCCCTCAGGGGTGCCGCGGAAACGTGGCTGACGGAATGTGAAAATGACCTAAATAGATAAATAAGTTATGTAATATAATACATATTTGTCTAAATTAATGCTTAGTCAGTGGAATCTTTCATCCACCATTTACGTTTACATTTTTCATCGACTATTTACACAATGAAGTAAATTTAGGTCACCCCAGTATGGCCTACACATAACCTGTCGAAGATAAAGCTGCAACTTTGAACATCTCCAAATGTGTTACTTATCTAAGTTTGTGTGATATCGGATGCAATACCAGGTTACGGCTTGTTGGTTTGGGTGCTTTGAGATTCTTCATGAATTGAAAGGGTGCCTCGCCTAAGAAAAGGTTGAGAAACACTGCCTTATAACTTCTGCCAATTTCAATATGCTGTTGTATTGCTCACGCTACCCTTGACTTGTCATTGCCTGCTCTCACTTGATGCTGCATTTTTTGACTCAGCCCTTTCTGAGATCTGAGCTATTCTAATGGGGGCAGACTTTGCTTACATTACATTTTTTTTTAACATAGGCCTACTCCAAATATTATCCCAAAAGGTATAGCTGTTTGCTAGTTGTCTGCTAATGTTGCATAACCTTTTGGATGTTATTGGGAATAAATTGAGATGTTTTTTTTTAAATGTAAACAAACGCCTGCCCCCATTACAATGACCTAGATCTCTGAAAGGTTTGAAGGGGGAAAAAATCTCAGGTACTGACAAGTCCAGGGTAGTGTGGCTGAGCATTACAAC
Source organism: Engraulis encrasicolus (assembly GCF_034702125.1). NCBI lineage: Eukaryota > Metazoa > Chordata > Actinopteri > Clupeiformes > Engraulidae > Engraulis > Engraulis encrasicolus. The sequence continues at coordinate 631,016 of NW_026945643.1, read as the reverse complement.
TGTATGTCAAAATTGGCAGAAGTTATCATTTAAGTTACACGGGTAGGGGGGGTGGTAAGTTATACTTAGGGTTGTGGCTGCTGAGGGTATGTAAAC
>NW_026945643.1:620920-623420 GCF_034702125.1 Engraulis encrasicolus | reverse complement strand
TTAACCAGTATTACCATTATTTTTAAATAAGTGTTCCTGTTCCAGAACATGAAAAAGTAATAACGTTTCCGGTTTCGTTTCTGTTCCCTGTAAAATACAAAAAGTTCCCGGTTTTCGTTTTCGTTCCTTGAACCGGTTCAAAGCTTTCCAGATCAACATTCAAGATCAGTGTTGCCAGATGTGCCCAAAAGCTTGACAAAAAACGCCATATGGCCAATTTTTCCGGTTTTTACCCGCAGATGCACATCCCAAGTAGCCAAATTGGGCACCCGCCCAACCTGGCAACACTGATCAAGATATGTGGTTTAGATACTTGAGGTGCTCCCTAAAAAGCTACGAGTTCAGCTGGCCGATAGGTGACGCTTCCCTACAATACTAGTTTAGTTTAGTTTAGTTTAGTTTATTTATTTCATCAGGGACCATGTCCCAAGTACATTAATTACATAGTAAAAAGATGACCTGCACCAGATTATATCTTAAAAGCTCATTTCCATCTGCAGTCCCTGGGCAGGTAAAAAACCCAAAAAAAACAAACAAACATACAATCCAGTAAAATGGGAGCAGCTACTCAGGCATACAACCCCTGCCACACACACACCCACACACACACCCTCACACACGCACACACAATAAAAACATGTCATATGCAAAAAAGACTACAATGTGCAAAGTGTCAGAACAGGCATGTGCAAAACTATTAGTGGTCACAAGACTGGTTACATGAAAGCCATTTCTTCACTTCACGTGAGAATGAATAAAAGTTTGTAATGCCTTTTATGTGGGTGGGAAGGGCATTCCATTGTTTTGTTGCTCTGAAGGAAAAAGCAGATTGTGCAAATGCTGTTACCCGGCTTGGGAGGGTACAGTTTCCTCTGATGGTGGATCTAGTTGTTCTGCTGATTTGTTCAGAGCAAGGATGGATGAAGGTTTTCAGAGGTGGTGGAGCGGAGTTGTGAATGATTTTGTGCACAAGGCGCACATCAGAATATAATATTATGTTGTCAAAACTGAGCAAGTTATACTTGTCCAGTATGGCACAGTGGTGAAATTGAGATGGACGTCTGTCCAAAACTTTAAGAGCTTGTTTGTAAAGTGATGCGATGGATTTCATGGTAGTCTTGTTAGCCTGAGACCAGCTTGACATACAATAGTGTAAATGAGACATTATCATGGCATTTACATAGGTCTTAGCAGCATCAATAGTTAAAGAATTGCGAATATGTCTAAAATTTGCTATGCTATATTTCACAGTGTTGCCCAGTTTTTTAATGTGTTTCTTAAAAGTTAATGTGGAATCCAAGGTCACTCCTAGGTATTTAAACTCGTCAACATTTTTCAATGGTTTTCCATTTACATATACGTTTGGTACAGGATTTAGTTTAAATCCATTTTTTAAAAACATAGTGACCGTTTTATCAGTATTAAGTGTGAGACAAGAGTTGGTCAGCCACTTGGTAACCTTAGTGAGTGTTTCTGTCAGTGTGCTTGCAACTTCTACTGGGTCTTTACCATGTGTGAACAGCACTGTGTCATCAGCATACATCAATATCCCCACACCGTCACATACTTGTGGGAGATCATTGATGTAAGCGCTGAACAGTAAAGGCCCCAAATTCGAGCATGCTCTGAGGGATGATGTTTTATCCTTTACCCTGACACACTGGAAACTCTGTCCTTACTTGGAATTCAAATCACTTCAAACTAAAAGTGTTCTGTCAAAAACATTGATGTGATGTTGAACAGTAATCTCAATTTCAATGCTCACATCATAACTAAATCTGTTTTTTGGCACCTTAGGAACATTGCTAAAATTACGTATTTTGTATGTAAACAGGATTTGGAAAAGCTAATCCATGCTTTTATTACCTCTACTGCAGGGATGGGGAACCTTTTTCCTTCGAGGGGCCACTTCAAATTCATCTGAGGGCCGTAAAAGTCCTCCGAGGGCCATACTATGAACACAAAGGACTTCCCCCTGCACCATGGGTCTATATTGAAGGCAGCCACCTTTCAAACAAACCCCACCTTCTCTAGGTCCCCTGAATATAACTTAATTGCATTGGAAATTTATGTTCTAAGGTTCTTTCACAAAATATGTCGTATTTCATGTGAAGCTGCATGACATTAAAATTATATCGGGGGCCGGATAACGACCTCAAGGGCCACAAACGGCTCTCGAGACACAGGTTACCTATCCCTGCTCTACTGGGTCAGGTCTAAACAGGGTGAAATGGCAATTAGTCATTATGCTGCAAAATGTTGGAACCAACTCCCTGTCCAAATTAGAACTGCCTGACTGCTCTTTTCTTCTCTTTTCTTCTCTTCTCTTCTCTTCTCTTCTCTTCTCTTCTCTTCTCTTCTCTCCTCTTCTCTTCTCTTCTCTTCTCTTCTCTTCTCTTCTCTTCTCTTCTCTCGCTTTGCTTCGCTTCTCTTCTACTCTCTTCTCTTCTCTTTCCATTCTCTCTCCTCTACTCTTCTCTCCTCTTTTCTCTTCTCTTAT
>NW_026945643.1:603420-610920 GCF_034702125.1 Engraulis encrasicolus | reverse complement strand
GTATTTTCTGGGTAATTATTGTTTGATGGCAATTTTAAAAAGGATGAAAGTACTACCTATTTACCTCCTGTTTGTTGTACAGCAATACCACATTTAATTACTAGGTTAATGTGCTGCTCTGGATGGTAATTACACAACTCCAAAGTCAGAACTTACAAGGAACAGTATTTCATTGTAGTTACTGTGTTTATCACCATACATACCCATTTATTGCATGGGTAAATGTGGTACTTACCTGACAATTGCTGATGTCACACATTGCCATGGGCTTTATCTTCATTCTTGTAGCCGTTGAGTCAAAAGTGTTTGGTAAGTACATGGTAGGTTTCTGCACAGTTACCAAGTAACATATATTTATTTACCAGGTAAAGAAGGGGAAACTGTACTGTAAAGTAAAGCGAACGCTCTTACCAAAGTATTACCAATTACTTACCAAGCAATTAAACTTGTTTCATAAATCATGTAAGTACATGGTAAGTTTCTGCACTGTTACTGAGTTACAGATATTAAGTTACTAGGTAAAGAAGGGGAAACTGTACTGTAAAGTAAAGCGAACGCTCTTACCAAAGTATTACCAATTTCTTACCAAGAAAATAAACTTGCTATGGTAAGTATCTGCACTGTTACCAAGTAACAGATATTCAGTTACCAGGTAAAGAAGGGGAAACTGTACTGTAAAGTAAAGCGAACGCTCTTACCAAAGTATTACCAATTTCTTACCAAGCAATTATACTTATTTCATGTATCATGTAAGTACATGGTAAGTTTCTGCACTGTTACTGAGTTACAGATATTCAGTTACCAGGTAAAGAAGGGGAAACTGTACTGTAAAGTAAAGCGAACGCTCTTACCAAAGTATTACCAATTTCTTACCAAGCAATTATACTTATTTCATGTATCATGTAAGTACATGGTAAGTTTCTGCACTGTTACGGAGTTACAGATATTCAGTTACCAGGTAAAGAAGGGGAAACTGTACTGTAAAGTAAAGCGAACGCTCTTACCAAAGTATTACCAATTTCTTACCAAGCAATTATACTTATTTCATGTATCATGTAAGTACATGGTAAGTTTCTGCACTGTTACCGAGTTACAGATATTCAGTTACCAGGTAAAGAAGGGGAAACTGTACTGTAAAGTAAAGCGAACGCTCTTACCAAAGTATTACCAATTTCTTACCAAGCAATTATACTTATTTCATGTATCATGTAAGTACATGGTAAGTTTCTGCACTGTTACTGAGTTATAGATATTCAGTTACCAGGTAAAGAAGGGGAAACTGTACTGTAAAGTAAAGCGAACGCTCTTACCAAAGTATTACCAATTTCTTACCAAGCAATTATACTTATTTCATGTATCATGTAAGTACATGGTAAGTTTCTGCACTGTTACCGAGTTACAGATATTCAGTTACCAGGTAAAGAAGGGGAAACTGTACTGTAAAGTAAAGCGAACGCTCTTACCAAAGTATTACCAATTTCTTACCAAGCAATTATACTTATTTCATGTATCAAGTACATGGTAAGTTTCTGCACTGTTACTGAGTTACAGATATTCAGTTACCAGGTAAAGAAGAGGAAACTGTACTGTAAAGTAAAGTGAACGCTCTTACCAAAGTATTACCAATTTCTTACCAAGTAATTAAACTTGTTTCATAAATCATGTAAGTACATGGTAAGTTTCTGCACTGTTACCGAGTTACAGATATTCAGTTACTAGGTAAAGAAGGGGAAACTGTACTGTAAAGTAAAGCGAACGCTCTTACCAAAGTATTACCAATTTCTTACCAAGCAATTAAACTTATTTCATGTATCATGTAAGTGCAAGGTAAGTTTCTGCACTGTTACGGAGTTACAGATATTCAGTTACCAGGTAAAGAAGGGGAAACTGTACTGTAAAGTAAAGTGAACGCTCTTACCAAAGTATTACCAATTTCTTACCAAGAAAGTAAACGTGTTTCATATATCATGTAAGTACATGGTAGGTTTCTGCACTGTTACCGAGTTACAGATATTCATTTACCAGGTAAAGAAGGGAAAAAAATACATCAAAAGCAAATCAAAGCATTATTGTGGAAATCTTTTTTTTTTATTATTGTATATTGTGGCAAACGACAGTATTGCAACTATGCTGCTCATTGGAACTGTGCTGCTTATTGCCAAATTTTATTATGTTTAGGTAATAAACTAATATATACTAGTATGAATGTAACCCACTACTAGGTATGTACACGTTGATGATAGGCCAGGTTCAATAGCTAGAGAATAAAGACACTAGGCTCTGGGAGAGTGCAAAAAGATAAGTGCAATTAAAAGACACCACACAAGGATTTACTTTTTTTCTTTCTTTAGTTATGAATTGCAAGGTAGAAAATATGTACATATTCCCAAAATAAAAGAAAAGAATTGACCCTTTAAAATAAAATAAAATGAATTGTCCTTCAAAAGTGAGTAATTGTCTGTTTTCCAAAAGTTGGGAACAGTCCTTTAAATCAGTCCTTTGAATCCTCAAAGAGAAAAGAGTTCCTTTCAGTTGTTCAAGAAAAAAAAAAGAAAAAGTAGTTCCTTTATAGTAGTTCCGTTCAGTTCAAGGCCTTAGTTCAGATTGTAAACCGTTAAAGTAACAACTCAAGTCAGTCAGTCAGTGTTGTTGTGACACAGGCAGGTCACAACCCTACCACATATGCGCCATGTACAATGACACAGGACAGGATCCGACTCAATGGGGTGGGTGGCTCGCCATCAAACGCAGTCATCAATCCACAGCGGAATCCAGGTTCAAAAAACGTCACCTGTGTAACCATACCCTTAGTTAAGCTACACATGTACACAGGACAATGTTCACATTTCTTATCAAATATCAGTTCAAACAGTTTAAACTTAAAGTAGTTGTACACAGGGGTGGAAAGTAACTAATTACATTTACTCAAGTATTGTACTTGAGTAGCATTTATGAGTTAGCCTGGTTCCTACCAGACCTCTGGGTGTGCTCTGGAGCCCCCTGGTGGCGCTCCAAACACACACATCGGTCTGGGAGCATGTGGCAGGATTCAATTTCCGGACACAAAAAATAATGCTGAGCATTTATTGCTTCAATATTAATGGCAGCTCGCATTGAGGAGTCACAGGACATTTTGTAAACTATATTGACGCTTAAGAGATCAACAGAAAACGTTTTTGAGGGAATTTGTTGATATTGAAGCAATAAATGCTGCGATTATTTTTTTTGACTGGAGAAATGGAATCCTGCTACATGCTCCCAGACCAAGTAGTGGAGCTCACGAAGCTGTGCGAAACTACAGGTCGGGTAAGAGTCAGGCAATTTATGAGTAGGCCTACGTTGTACTTTTTAAGTAGTTTTTAAAATTAATACTTTTACTAGTATTTGAGTACATTTGACCCAAGTAGTTAACTCAATTAACACTGGAACCTGGCCTGAGTACTGAGTAAAAAATAGACAAAATGCCACGCAAAATAATGCCACAATCTGCCGGAAATGAAAGATTATGCAGGATGGCACACAGCATTTCCACGATTGTACTATCTTGGATCAATGTATTGGATGATGGCTGGTGCCAAGCAAGAGATAGAGGTTATGGAGGACGATATTCAAGAAAAAGAAACATTAAATTGTCGAGAGGAAAGCTAATTAAATGTAACTAAGTACTTTTACTCAAATTGCATTTTTAAGTGAAGTACTTTTTACTTTTATTTGAGTAGATTTTTAGATAGGTAGGCCTACTTTTACTTTTTACTCGAGAAGGATTTAGGCAAAGTAAAGATACTTTTACTTGAGTACAAATTTTCTGTAGCCTACTCTTTCCACCTCTGGTTGTACAACATTAATATCAATCTTCTCAAAGGAAAATATATGGAAACCGCATAAGCTTACACTTCATTTATACTGAAAAGCATTGCATACCATTCAGTCACATAACCATTATCAAATAACAGGATGAATACTATGAAAAACATCACTCGGTACTGAAACCGCGGGAATTACACACAGATATTGCCGAGCACAGTAAGTCGTTCAGACCTCTCCCCTCGCACGTGATGGGTGCGTGATCACAAGCATTTGAATTACAGGCAGCTCATTCCAAGCTTTAAACTTACTCAATTCAACCAAAATATACCCTTTTCACACTAAACACAAGAAGTATTAACAAAACAAACTACAATCCTGAAGTTTCACCGAAGTATTTCACAGTGATAAGCAATAACACTCAAGTTACATCAGTAGTAGGGAAAATACGTTACAGGTGGTTGCCTTACCGAGACGATTCAACAGAAACAATACACGACGAAGCGCAGCTTCTTTCTCTTTCTCTTCAAAACACAAAAGATTTACAGAGCAGGTCGCTCGGTGGTCCAAAAGGAAACTTAGAAGTAGTTATCATTAACTTAGAATTACTTTTCTATCAATATCTAGCTCCAAGGTGGAGCAGAAGAAACGGAGTCTTCAATTCAGCTTTGGAGCTCTTCTCAGCTCAACTGACTAGAACGGCTCCACGGAAAGCTGAATGCGTGGAAACGCATGTCAAAATAAAAGCCCCATAACGTAACTGTCACAGTAAAAGTTAGGCTATATCAAATATATGTTAATCGTGTTTTTAACAATAACAACCCATCATTCATGAATTGCCTTATCAGTATTATCACTATTTATTATCCCATTTTATTATTTATGCTATTTAATCAACCACCTTTTTAATATGCATTTGTCAACTGGGTTACATGAACATAGTAAGTTTTGCAGCTAAAAATGCCTGTTTCTGGAAATTAAAAATTGAGGATCATGGAGAAAATCCCCCTTTTCATTTTTTCCATTGATGAAAAATGCAATGTTTGCTGTCATAATACCTAGAAATTGAAAAGTGCTATTCATGAAAATGGAAATGAAGAATGGGCAGCAGGAATTCTGGAATGAAATAATAGGCCTAGTAATAATAAAATACAGTGCATCTGTGTGTGTATGTGGAACAAGGCAGCCATCCGAGTTGGCAGCAGAAATACACTCATCAGTCCAGGCAATACTTTCTCTAGTCTTGTATTGTTAAAAATGTAGGCCTGGTCTGATGAGTCTTTATATCTGCTGCCAACTCGGATGTTAAAGTGATACTGTCCCATGTTTGGAAATGAGCTCGTATTACACTTCCCCTTGAGTTAAGTTATTGGGTTTTACCTTTCTCCTGTACTTCCTGCCGTTCTCTGACTACAGCAGTGCAAATTATCTCCATGCTAGCAATTAACACCGAGTCCTATGAGAACAGTTTTCCCTTCTTTACCTGGTAACTGAAAATTGGTAATTTGGTAACAGTGTAGATGTACTTACATGATATGAAGTTTAATTGCTTGGTAAGAAATTGGTAATACTTTGGTAAGAGCGTTCGCTTTATTTTACAGTAGGCCTACAGTTTCCCCTTCTTTACCTGGTAGCCTAACTGAATATCTGTAACTCGGTAACAGTGCAGAAACTTACCATGTACTTACATGATACATGAAATAAGTTTAATTGCTTGGTAAGAAATTGGTAATACTTTGGTAAGAGCGTTCGCTTTACTTTACAGTACAGTTTCCCCTTCTTTACCTGGTAACTGAATATCTGTTACTTGGTAACAGTGCAGATACTTACCATGTACTTACATAACAATTTTATTTTCTTGGTAAGAAATTGGTAATACTTTGGTAAGAGTGTTCGCTTTACTTTACAGTACAGTTTCCCCTTCTTTACCTAGTAACTGAATATCTGTAACTCGGTAACAGTGCAGAAACTTACCATGTACTTACATGATTTATGAAACAAGTTTAATTGCTTGGTAAGAAATTGGTAATACTTTGGTAAGAACATTCGCTTTACTTTACGGTACAGTTTCCCCTTCTTTACCTGGTAAATAAATATATGTTACTTGGTAACAGTACAGAAACCTACCATGTACTTACCAAACACTTTTGACTCAACGGCTACAAGAATGAAGATAAAGCCCAATGGCAATGTGTGACACCAGCAATTGTTTTGTCAGGTAAGCCTACCACATTTACCCATGCAATAAATGGGTAGGTCTATGTATGGTGATAAACACAGTAACTACAATGAAATACTGTTCCTTGTAAGTTCTGACTTTGGAGTTGTGTAATTACCATCCAGAGCATCACATTAACCTAGTAATTAAATGTGGTATTGCTGTAAAACAAACAGGCAGAAATTACAGCGTATACTTTCGTAGTAATTCACGAGGTATTTTCTTCTCAATTACATAGCATCTACTAGTAACCCCCCTTTTAAATTTTAGATACCATATAATTCCTCTCTGTGACCCAATTGTTACCCAGAAAATACACAGTGTAAGTTTCATGGTAAGTTTTGAGGTTTTTCCCTCTAATTACATAGTATTTACATCGTAATTACCCCCTTTTTACATTCTAGGTACCATGTAACTTCTCTCTGTTACCCAGTTGTCACCCAGAAAGTACATAGTAAATACTGTACCGTAGAGAGAAGTTACATGGTACCTAGAATGGAAAAAAAGGGGGGTAATTACGATGTAAATACTATGTAATTACAGGGGAAAACTCAAAACTTACCAAGAAACTACACTGTGTATTTTCTGGATAACAATTGGATAATTTCTCTCTGTTACCCATTTGTTACCCAGAAAATACACAGTGTAGTTTCTTGGTAACTTTTGAGTTTTTTCCCCCTGTAATTACACAGTATTTACATCGTAATTACCCTCTTTTTACATTCTAGGTACCATGTAATTTCCCTCTGTTACCCAGTTGTTACCCAGAAAGTACATAGTAAATACTGTACCGTAAAATAAAGCGTTACCAAAAAATATTTTAAAAATACAACAAAAAAAACTGAAATAAAGGTGCCTGAAAGTGTCTTCTCACAACAATTTGAAACATATCTTACATTTCAGTGTTCATCTATTGTACTGTTAGGAAACTTTTTTCCATTCTTCTCTCCTCTGTCTTTATTGTGTTCTGATGTGAGGCTTTTGTTTGATTTTGCTTCTCTGGTCTGTTTTTATGTGAAGTGCACTTGGGTTCTTTAAAAGACACATGGAATAAAATGTCTTATTAATTATTTAGTGAAATCCTCATAAAGTTCAGACCTTCCATAATACACCACTCTTTACCCAAAATGCAACACCACACTCTACCCAAAATGCAACACCACCAGGGCTTAAGAATTACGTTTCGGTAACACTTTACTTAAAGCCAACATTATAAGGGCATTTATAACAAATTATAACACACATTATAATTACTTATAACGTATTATGACTACACTCATAATGCTTCATGATGCTTTATAGTAACAGTTATGAATAACTATGAATCTAGCTTATAATGCTTTATAAATCCAAGGGTGTCATGAGTGCTCATGACTGGCTATAAACTACAGGCTTCCTGATGGGGCTTATAGTACATTATGAGTACCTATACCCCTCTATGCACAGATCTGGATCATAAACTGTCATAAGGGCTCATA
>NW_026945643.1:593420-598420 GCF_034702125.1 Engraulis encrasicolus | reverse complement strand
TTGCAATTGGGATGGTGAATGAAAAACATTCCCTCAAAAGTTGTTGTGGCTAGGCTGACAGCTGGGAAACTTTATCTTTATAGGGGCCAGGAGGTGGGGCGAGGAGACAAGCACAAGTGGAGGAGGCAAGGTTGTGTATTGTAACGCACTCCATGACTACTTCTTCAAATGCAAAATGTGAAATTTCAGTTTGGGAAAAGAAAAGTTGGCCCACTAGCCACTTTCACCCATTGGTGATCATGTGTGTGGCTAGATAGATAGATAGATTGTTTATTTGTCCTTTCGGAAAATTGTCCTGTGCCATTTTCAGTGCATCTGATACAATTACAAATACATTACAATAGACATAAACACAATAGACAAACACAACCCCCCCTCCCTCTATAGGACAAGAAGACAGGTTGACAAAAAACCCAACTTAAACACAGTAAATTTATGCAGTTATTTCGTACTAAAGTACAATGTGCAATTCAGTCAAAGTTATAGCTATAAGATGAACACAAACATTGAACAGCAAACCATTTTGTCTGGTGAAGAAAAAAGTTAAGCTAGCGCCCTGTTTATAGCCTAGTTTACTGTAGCTAGCTATGGTGTAGCATATAGCCTAGTTGACTGTTGGTGTGTTCCAATACTCGTACTGTCCCACCTTTCCGCACTGTGTTTGGCTACGCAGGGTGTTTGGAGTGTGGAGTTACTGTACACTTTTTCGCACTCAATGGCCGCCGTGTTTGTTACATAGTTCAATGTCAGATCTGTCAAACTGCTGAATCTCCGTGATAACAGAATAGTTTCAATTCCAAAGACAATTGCCATGTGTATTAGAGGCAGGGGTAACTTTAAAAAGTGTCAGCATAACGAACAGTGCCTTCCGTGATGAATTGAATATTGGCGGTTGGTAAACTTGGATGACATGCGACAACCGTCATTTCCATTAGTGTATCAGACAGAACGGGAATCGGAACGTACTCGCCTCGTGAATCGCGGAGGACGGAAAGTGTACTTCACTGCACTTAAACAAGGTACACAGTACAGAGGGTGAATAATGGAACACACCATGTAGCTTACACTATGGTGTAGCTTATAGCCTAGTTTACTGTAATTAGCTATGGTGTAGCATATAGCCTAGTTTACTGTAGCTAGCTATGGTGTAGCATATGGCCTAGTTTATTGTAGCTAGCTATGATGTAGCTTATAGCCTAATTCACTGTAGCTAGCTATGGTGTGGCATATAGCCTAGTTTACTGTAGCTAGCTATGGTGTAGCATATGGCCTAGTTTATTGTAGCTAGCTATGATGTAGCTTATAGCCTAATTCACTGTAGCTAGCTATGGTGTGGCATATAGCCTAGTTTGTTGTAGCTAGCTATGGTGTAGCATATAGCCTAGTTTACTGTAGCTAGCTATGATGTAGCATATGGCCTAGTTTATTGTAGCTAGCTAGGACAGTCTAGTTCAAGTTAAGTGTTAGCATAGAAGTTTGAAATTGAGTTTGACCAGTCTCTAATGTGCAATTACACTAAAGCAGGGGTCCCCAACCTTTCTGGGTCTGAGGGCTACTTGAGGGCTACTGACAGCTACCCGAGGGCTACTTGTTTGTTCAAAATCCTCTACTAATGTTTTGACATCATTCCCAAATCACACTATGATTTAATTATGATTTGCTTACAGGTTATAAAGAAATAATCTCATGTTTAAGTTAATTTGTGTGTTTAAGTTAATGTGCAACGCACGCACACTACATTACCTCACATTACATTAGGCATTACATCACTAGCTGACGCTATCAATTATCCAAAGCCACTTACAGTTATTTTTATTCAGGGTATTGGTTACAGTCCCTGGAGCAATGTGGGGTTAGGTGCCTTGCTCAAGGGCACTTCAGCCATAGCTGGAGATGCAGGCAGAGGTCAGGGGGGATTCGAACCTGCAACCCCTAAGGCCAACTCTCTAACCACTAGGCCACGGCTGCCCACAGCACACACACACACACACACACACACACACACGCACACACACATACACACAGTGTGCAATAAGAAGATTGGCATACTGATGGACAATAAATAAATACACACACACACACACACACACACGCAGCAGCAGCAGCAGCAGAAGTAGTCATACAAGTGAAGTGAAGTGTACACACACACACATACAGAGAACACAGTTTCCTAACTTGGTTTGCTCCTCAAATTAAGAAAAGCGTAGTAGTGGTTCTAAAACTCTTTGTGTGAAGTACCATCCGAGAAAATATTGAGCTCTCCGAGTACCACCTTGACAACCAACATTAGAATATCGCAGCAAAGGCCTTCCATATTCACTTTTGCCAGTCAATACAGGAGAGGTTCATAACGGCATCAACAGCTACGGTCACATTCAGTTTTTTATTTTATTTCTTGCTTGCCTAGTATTATTCTGCATTATGTTTTCAGATTCATTTGGTTCATTATCACAAAATGTGAGACCAAAGAGATATTTTCTACCGCAACAACTTGATCAGCCTTCATATCACACAAAAATAATTCTTCCAAGTACCACCAGAGATGTCTCAAGTACCACCAGTACCCGTTCCACAGTCTGAGCACCACTGGTGTAGATGTTGTATACAAGCAGGGCCGGTTTTTAGCATAGGCCGGCTAGGCGGTCGCCTAGAGCGCCATGTGAAGAAGGGGCGCCGAAATGGCGCTCTCCTATGCGTAATTTTGCGATATGAAGTTTTTTTATGAAGTCGCAATCAACAAAGAGTAGCGAAAGCGCTCCTCACGGCAAAGCGCCCCTCAGCCAATAGTAATATCTCTTCCAACTGTCTCTGGGAAGTCTGTGAACCAATAAACAGACAGTTCTGAGAAAGGGGGCGGGACGAGTGACAGCTTGCGGTCTATTTTGAATTTGGAGACTCACTCGAGAGACAGAGGGGGCAAGCGCAAACAGTAGTGCTGCTCTGCTGGATGGAGATTATTATGTTCTCATTAAACCACTCATTGCATGATGCAGGAGTTTCAGAGGGTGTTTTGGAACTATGTGATTTAATCAGCAATCGTTTGTGATTATGGAAAGCCTAATAGTTATGAGGTTACTATTTGGAATTAGAGAGAAAAGGAGCTTTGTTTCAGAGAAATCGCTAGTTAGCATGCTAACATTAGCCAAGTATGCCAAGCAATGAAATCCAGTAAAGTAGCTGTTAGTAGCCTACTCACTACTCACTAACACCCATCTGATATCATAATACTTGCTTAGGTTGACAAGCAATGTAAAGTAAGACTGGTGCAATGTTTAAAACAATTTTAGCTGCCATATCTCCTTCCATCCACATGAATTACCTGCTTGTTGTAAGCTTAAAAAAACATTAATTTCCAGACCAGAATGACATAGCCTACATTAATCATGTAACAGAACCATGCACAGCAGACAAGTGAGGCTATTTACTATATTTTGTATATTATGAAATTCAATAGTGTGACAGCTCTTCTCCCTTTCTCTCACCCTGTCCCTCCAAACACATAGATAGCCCCCTTCTCATTCTCCTACTCACAAATGCACCACTATTTCCAGTGCAGAAATGAAATTGGTTTGGAAGACAGCACAAATGTGTAGCTTATTAAAATTGTTATGCTGCCATGCTTTGTGATGCTGTAGATAGTGTAGATCAATGCAGACCTCCTTGGTAGGCTTATTGTCTACACATGCATTTTACATGCAAATGTAGGCCTACTGTATCACTCTCCTGGCATTTCAATTTCACGTTACAATTCAAACACATTGATAACCTCCCTCTCATCTGGGGTTGGGGGCCCCACCACCATCACATCCAACACACCACACAGTGAAGCTACTTTCATGCGACTCAATCTGATGTGTTGGTCGCCTGTCAAAAAGAACCACAAATCCATTTGATGAAAAACGGTTATTGTTCTTGATGCTATTTAGTTAAGCTTACTAAGGATATTAGTCTTGTGTTCTGTGAGGTATAAGAAAGATTTTTTTTTTCTTTCAAAGGTAGGAGGGGCGGGGGGGGAGGAGGGGGGGGGGGGGGGGGGGGGGGGGGGGGGGGGGGGGCGCCAGAAATCAAACTCGCCTAGGGCACCAAATAAGCCAGAACCGGCCCTGTATACAAGGTGGTGAAAGTGGTGAAAGAAATGTCGACTTTAAAAAGCCTCAGCTGCCAATCATAACACACACACTTGCTGTCCCAAACATGACACACACACACGCGTCCGCGCACATACACACACGCACGCACTCGCAAGCACACACAAACACACACGCACACACACAAGCACGCGCGCACACACACACACACACACACATACACACAAGCACGCGGACACACACACACACACACACACACACACACACACACACACACACACACACACTACAGTGTGCCAGTGTGACATCATCACAGACATCCTTCTTTCTCTAACGTTCAGGTTATGTCGTACTGAGCGCAGGTGAGTGGATCACCTTGCCACACACACACACACACACACACACACACACACACACACACACACACACACACACACACACACACACACACTTACTATACCTGGCGAGTCGGTCTTCTCCGGTGAGCACCAACACCGTGGTCGCGAGAATAAAAGTAATGATCGCCATGTCCTGTTCGCGCGCAGGCACGAAACTTCAAATCCGTTTTGAGATGAAACACGACGAGTTTGTCGCGAAGGAGAGGTTAATTCTAGAAGTAGAATTATAATCCTGGTTGTTAGGTTCTAGAATTAGAATCCTGTCGTCATCTTGCTGCACGAGGAGAGGACACGAAGTGGGCAGGTAGTAGCACGAGCCATAGTTCCAGAACGCAGCCCGCAACGTTCCGCTCTGTTCGCGCGCCTCTATCCCGAAGAGAGAGTGTGAGAGAGAGAGAGAGAGAGAGAGAGAGAGAGAGAGAGAGAGAGAGAGAGAGAGAGAGAGAGAGGGGGGGGGTAGAGAATGGGAGAAGGGAGAGAGATATTAATTGTACGAGTGAGAGCAAGAGAGTGG
>NW_026945643.1:580667-585667 GCF_034702125.1 Engraulis encrasicolus | reverse complement strand
GTAATTTTAAATGCCGAATCCACAAAACTGTAGGTACACACAACACTATGTTTTTTGTATTGTATTGAATGGTAGCCTCTCATGAACTGGCTCTCATAGTACGTAGTCTGGTCAGGGGGTCAAGGACGTGAAAATTAGCTTCCGCCTGTTGGCATCTGTCAAATTTCTTAGTATGCCACCGTATGGAAGAGTAACTCAGTATGTTCTCAGTTCTTAGTATGCCGCCGTATGGAAGAGTAATGCTATGTACAGACCAAGAGCGAATGGAGCGACGGAAGTCATTATTTCTGTATGTTGGACACGCGACCTGCACTACCAAAGCGAATTCGCCAGGGGCGAAGCTTCCTGAGCGACCAGAGCGAATTTTAATGATTAAACTAAATCTAATCGTAGGCAAATTCGCTATGACGCGGTTCGGCGAAAACCAATTGGAATGTTCATATCAACGAATGTCCCAGCCTGTCAAGCCAGAGCCGTTATGTGATTACCTAAATCACACATGTCAATGCTGCTTCTGCGAATACAGCGAATTCAAGGCGAAACTTCTTCTGCTACCCACGCTACCAGGCAGCATAGTTTGCTCTTGGTCTGGACACGGCATAACTCAGTGCTTAGTATGCCACCGTATGGAAGAGTAACTCAGTGCACAAGCTTGTGTAGGGCACAAGCGCCTGTGTGCGTGCGGAAGTTGTTGGGTGGTTACCAACTCCCACCAGCTCAAGGTGGAGAGCGGTAGTCTGGATAATGGGATGTACCCCATGAGGCTGCTAAACTGTAAACTACATGAAACTTTCTTGTCACCCCAAAGGATCGGAGTCAATGAACCCCCCCGACCTGGCTTGGCCTTATTAACTACAGGTCCTTCTAAAAAAAAATGCATATTCATTCAATATTCATTCATATAGCAAGTTCATTCTTTTCCATAATGTAATGATGAAAATTAAACTTTCATATATTTTAGATTTATTACACACCAACCGAAACATTTCATGCTTTAATACTGATGATTTTGGCATACAGCTCATGAAAACCCAAAATTCCTATCTGAAAAAATTAGCATACAATGAAAAGGTTCTGTAAACGAGCTATTAACCTAATAATCGGAATCAACAAATGAACTCTAAGCATCTGCAAAAGATTCCTGAAGCTTTTAAAAACTCCAGCCTGGTTCATTACTCAAAACCGCAAAAAGTAAGAAGTAAATTGGGAAGATGATTACTGCAAAGGTGGTTTTGAAGGCCAGTTTGGGCCGTCACTGGGGGACCAAGTTGGCCTGAATCATAATTTTGCAAGCTAGAGCCTTTTTCTAGGTTTAGGTTTCATGATGAAAATGCATGCATTTATAGAGGTGCTAATACAGTAGCATTAGATGATCAGAGGCAATACTGTCCTTCTCAAATGTATTTGTTTTATGCCACATTGAGGAAGCGGGGGGAGCGAGAGTGCATAAGGATCTTGTAAGACAATGTAGCATTGTGCCCAGAGGAAATTGCTTGCTTACAGTTTTGGATTTTGTGCAGTTTGTGCGTTCGAGCAGCTAAGAAACTCTATGATGCTGTGAAGCTGAAAAAGCGGCTAGTGTAGCTTAACTCCTGACAGTAGTGGGCATGCTTGTATGACATGAGACCACAGAAGTAAAGAAGCTTTAAAGTAAATAAACATTATTGCTCATGGGGCTTTATCACTGGGCCTATAATTATAGCTATGATGTGGTATATCCACTGTTGTGATACATACGTTTATTATGGTCTATATTGCAAATTGCCCTAGCGATGGTATGTTCTGGTACATTGTGATACGTATTATGCTGTTATGCTGATATGCTGTCTTATGGTTAATAATGGTATATTATGCTGTTGTATGGTTAATAATGGTATATTATGGTCTGTTATAATGGTATATTATGGGCTGTTATAATGGTGTATTATGGGCTGTTATAATGGTATATTATGGTCTGTTATAATGGTGCGTTATCAGGCCGTGCAGATGAGGAAAAGGGTTGGCATGGCAACAGCAGACCACACCTCCCTCTCCACCACAGGATGGGCATGGGCATGGGCATGGCAGTATGTGTGTGTGAGTGTGTGTGTGTGTGTGTGTGTGTGTGTGTGTGTGTGTGTGCGTGTGTGCGTGTGTGTGTGTGTGTGTGTGTGTGTGTGTGTGTGCGTGTGTGTGTGTGTGATGACATGAGTGTGTGTGTGTGTGTGTGTGAGGGGTGGTTGGTGATTGGTGAACTGAGCAGCCAGCCAGGCGGAGCTAAGCTGTGAGGTTGTGAAATCTACAGCTTCTCATTGGTTGGCACACATGCTATTAGCCATTCTTAGCCAATCAGCACCGAGAGCAGAGCAGAGCAGCCACGCTATTGGCCAGCAGCACAGCCATGCCTGTCAATCATGCCCCGTGTGTGTGTCTGGACACACACTCTTTAGCTGTAAGCATGCATGCATATGTGTGTGTGGGTGAGTGAGTATGACGTGTGAGCATGCATGCTTGTGTAGGCGAGTGTGTGTACTGCGTGTGTGTGTGCGTGTGTGTGTGTGTATGTGTGTGTGTGCGTGTGTGTGTGTGTGTGTGTGTGTGTGTGTGTGTGTGTGTGTGTGTGTGTGCGTGCGTGCGTGCGTGCGTGCGTGTGTGTGTGTGTATGTGTGTGTGTGTGCACTCAATAGCGCTGGGTGTGGCTGTGCTAAGAATGGCGTTGATGTGCGGGTGAACGGGCCAATGAGAGGAGTCGGATTCCGGGGATCCCATCTCTTGACCAACGAGAGGGCTCGGAATCCCATCTCTTGGACCAATGAGAGGGCTCGGATTCCTCTCTTGACCAATGAGAAGGCTGCGATCCCCCATCGTCTCACCTCCTATTCCCGGCCTGAAGTTTCGCGCGTAGCCTTTCATCAGCTCGTCCAGATTTGGCAACCAGGAGATCTCGACGTCCGAGCCCACATAGTCGCCGACGTCACTCAACATCGCCCTGCAGACACACACACACACACACACACACACACACACACACAGGGAGAGAGAGAGACGTTAGACCTTCGTAAAGATTAGTCAACCAGGAGATCTCGATGTCCGAGCCCACGTAGTCGCCGACGTCACTCAACATTGCCCTGTGGGATAGAGAGAGAGAGGAGGGAGGGAGAGGTTAGATGTTTTAAAAGTTTCACGCGTAGCCAACTAAGACATCTTCACGTTCGAGTCGACATAGTCACCGACATCACTCAACATCACCCTGTAGACACACACACCAGGGCTTGGTACCTGCCAACAGGCCAAATGCTGGTAACACCTGACTGACAATTTCAGTCTCACTAGCCACTTTGACAGTATTCTTATTCTTTGGTTTCACACATCACTGTAGATGTAGATTGTTTTAATTTGAAAATCAAAGGCAGGATAGAGAATATAGTAAAGAAAAATAATGCACAACTCTGTGTAAGATAAAGATTAACCCTTCTGTTGTGTTCGGGTCATTTTTGACCCATTTTCAAGTTAAAGTGTGAAAAAAACACACTTTCCTTTCTTTTCTTGGAATGAGGCTTCATCTAATCCTCAGTCACAATCATTTCAACACAAAAAATATGTTTAATCATTTTAGTAAAAAAAAAAAAAAAAAAGTAACATCTGTGGTGTTCGGGTCAAAATTGACCCGGCATAGATTTTTGGTTGTTTTATGCATTTCTGAAAAGCTGTTGGTTGCCCTTTGTCTTCAGTTTGGTGATTCATGGGGAGGAAAATATATTTCTTGCCTAAAAAATTTTCATATTGCAAATCCAATATGGCCACCGGACAGTCCCATACACTACAACACGTCATATCTCCTGGAGTACAGATGTATTTCTGGTGTCTACTCATATTTTTTTCATAGTTTTCATGGTCAGGGAATCCATTTCTGCATTATATAATGAGATTTTTTGCACATTTTGTTTTGCAGTAAATGTTTGCACATTATTTTGTCCAAAAAAACGTATCAGAAATTCATAATGGCACCCAAACATATAGCAATGGTCTTATACTTTCCATAAAGTTGATGTGGCAATGAGATAATGGTCCATGTTCATGGCATAGGGGATTCAGATGAATAGTGTGACTTTTTCATGTGCATTGAAGTGTTCATTTCCTATATCTTTGCATTAGATTGGCGGAATAGCTGTGACTCTGACAGAATTGTTATTTTGTATATTTACCACACTGAAATCATATAAACATTGAAAAATACAAAGTCAACATTATTTAAACATTGCTTTAATGCACTGAAAAACTAATTTAGTTGACATTGGGGCTTTATCCTGCTATAAATCTCTTTGGGTTGGTTTGGCCCCGAACTCCACAAATGTCACTATTGATGATATTTTTTAATATTAGAGAAAAACTAATAAAAGAAATTTGGGGGTTGTTGTACTCTCATATCAGCTGTAATACATGGACAACATAATCACTAATTGTATCACTTTAGGATGTATTAATAGTGAATTTATGCAGGTTTTGGTGTTTTAGTCATAATGTAAGATAAAAGACATGTAAAGTCAAAAAGATGAATAACTAAAGTAGTATTTCCATGGATATGAATACATACCAAGTTAGCTATGAGATGAAAAACAATATTTGATGAGAACTAGTGTTTTTAGGTATTTTATGGCTGTGTTTTGTTATCACGGGTCAAAAATGACCCGAACACCACAGGTGTATGCAGCTTCTGAACACAACAAAAGGGTTAAATGGCTAGTGACTGGGGATTACCACTGGCCACAGTGGCTGGTAAACGGAAAAGTTAGTGTCAAGCCCTGACACACACACACACACACACAGGGAGAGAGAGAGAGAGACGTTGGACCTTCGTAAAGATATGACATAGTCATGACATAGTCACCCACATCACTCAACATCGCACTGTTGGGAGAGGGGTATAGAGAGAGAGAGAGAGAGAGAGAGAAAGAGAGCAGGGAGGGAGAAATGAGGGAGGGAGGGAGAGAGAGAGAAAGAGAAGTTAGACGTTCGTCCAT
>NW_026945643.1:570667-575667 GCF_034702125.1 Engraulis encrasicolus | reverse complement strand
TGACCAAATGCCGCCCAAAAGCTTCTCAAAAAACGCCAAAATGCGCTAAATTACGGGGACAAGGAAATTGGTGCTGTCAGTGTTTGTCATGGCGTGGGGAATGCAGGTGCAAAGTGTTGGAAATATGCTGTGGAAATGTGTGCAAAGTCACTACGGAGGAACCGAGTAAGTAACAGCAAATGTATGACGCTAATGTGAGTGTAGGCATGAACGAATGTCCACGTTGCGCTAATTGCATGTGGGGGTGGTAGTCGCGAGTGAGTTTGGAAATGTTTGTCAGTGTACCTGTTGTAGTTGGGGAGGGAGTGGTGGCCAACGGTGAAAAAGCAGGTTGCCTTTTTCACAATGAGGTGCAGGAATACTTGAGGTGCAGGAATACTTGAGGTGCTCCCTAAAACACACTGTCTACGAGTTCAGCTGGCAGGTAGGTAACGCTTCCCTACAATACTATGAGCAGTGTTGCCAGATTGGGCGGGATTTGATCAGACACATCTGGCAACACTGGCTATGAGTTCAGCTAGCAGGTAAGTGAGTTCTACAATACTAGGGACTCACTAGTTCGACGCCCTTTCGGTACTTACCGCTTACGTCATACGACGCTAAACCTAACCCTAACCCTAACCTTAAAGTGTATATCTCAGGTTAATTTTTATTCAAAATAATGGACTTCCTTTGATAGTTCTACCACTTGAACAATTATCCATCATTTTTTTCATGCAACAGGACATCAGAAAATGAAATATAATGAGTAAAAGTGTGTATTTTCAGTAACATGTTCAAAGAATTCTAATCTATTGTGTGACGTCAGGCGAGGCCATTCAGTAGCCCGCAGTAGCGGTAGCCCTGCATTCTGTACGGTGTGTGATTGAATTATGCCGTACGGGTATGAAATAAATATCATTGGCAATATTATATCATGACCGCTACAGGGTGCCATGTGACCGTGAGGCAGTAAAAACCCGTGTTCGAACTATGCCAAAAAAAAAAAAAAAAAAAAAAAAAAATGGGGGGGGGGGGTTACGATTGCGCTTGCCTCAAAGTGCGAGTCTCGAAAGCTTGAATTTGGAGAAGTAGGCCTACCATGTGATTTCAAATTTCAAGTAGGCCTAGGCCTACACTACAAATTACCAGACATTGTTAGTATCAACCTTTAGTAGGTCTATCACGCCATTTCAGCATCATGTCCAAGTGGGAAAGAATGTAAACAGCGACAAGTAGGCTAATAAAGGCCTAAATAAAACCGTTTGGGTGAATCATTCGCTCCAAGCTTTTTAACGGCAAGGTGCAAAGCAGTCGGCTGCATTGTAAGAGTGCCAGAGATTACCGAATTCAAACGACTGCAAAGCAATCTGTCTGGGCACAGCGGAAAGCACCTGTGCGGTCCACACGGCCGTCAGCAGAAAACGAATGAACCTCCCTTGCATTACGTCCGAGAACATCAGTACACCGTATGTCAAATGGCGCATTTGTCTACTTGTTTCGAGCACCACGTTTCATTGTCATTGCCGCGAGTTTCTGACAAACCACATAGTTGAGCTGCACAACGTGACACTATCATACACAACATAATGAAGCGCCCCCCTCACGTTTGACATCCTCGGGCCGAAGTCTCATAAGGGGGTAAAGACCGTGAACATAGTGACACACACTTCACAGTGGTGTTGGTGAAAACGAAACGAAGTTGCCTCCCACGGCCCAAACGCAAAATAATGCCGAAAATTGAATGCCCCCTCAGTTGTCCTGGCTAGGGCAACTGGCGCGTTATCACCGCTTCTTATTCAATGCAGCAGCACTTTCATTGTACTCGCGCTGCACTTGTCTCACAATGCAATCAGCTGCGTGCTCCGGGCCAAATAGTCAACTCTCCCACCTTGTGGACACAGAAGGGAACAATTTGAAGAATGCGTTTCAGACGGACGGACAGACATAGCCTACCCTTTTATAGAGATGCTGGGACGCATCTAAAAACGTGGATCCAACGCGCGTAGGAGGAAAATAGAGACTGAAAAGATACAACCAAAAGGCTCTACTCGAAGGCTCCAGCCAACGCTGTTGAACGATTGTTTGCCTCTCTCCCTGGCCATCTGAATGAGATGCTTTTATCAAACGTCATACCAAATCTACATTGGCCTATAGGCTTGTTTTGGTAGCCTATTTATGTTTGATCTGGCGACTATTGTTGTTTTACTGTCTTGCTTGAATCGCTCTGTTTGGATTACTTGAAGACTTTCCATGGATTATCCTGCATCGTCTCAGTGCCGTGAGTAACCTGGAACATAAGTAGGCCTATATCATCAGAGGTGAGCTTAGTCACTTTTGGCCGCGAGAGACTTGGAAGGCGCTACATTTGCGCCACACAACGTGGATTATTGAAACTGAAGACTTGATTTATTCTATTGGATAATTTCGTTTGGTAGGCCTATAATTACGGTCAGTGTAGTTTTTTTGTGACACTCGGACTTTTTTTTTTTCAAGGAATATTGGTTAACCGAAATAGTCCCGCCGCCGCGTGGGTTACCTATGCTATTGATTTGTAGGCTACGCATGTGGGTGACCTTTATTGAAGTTGCATGTAATTCTATAGAACAGTCAAAGGAAATTGAAAATGTGATTTTTACAACAGCGACATGACTCGGGTGGTATAGGCCTACTTTAGCCTACTGTTTTGCACCTTGGAAAAGTTTGACGCGATTTCAGCACCATGGACAGTCCCTCCCCAGTCGGGCGAATAGCACATTTTAGGCTACGCAGATCATTTCCCGTTTGTGCTGTTTGTAATTTAGGTAGCCTATTTCATTTAGCTGACACAATATTGGCAGTTCATTAAAAATGATTAAAAGCAAGCCCAAAAATATGAAGGGACTAGTAAAAAAAAGAAGCCCATGTCGCATAGGCTAGTCTAGCCTAATAGGTCCAAGCAGAATTTGCAACCCTGCATGAATAGCATTTCTACTAAAACTAGTTGGCCAAAAGTTACTAAATCATTTGGAAGTTGTTACAGTGCCCTGCATGAGAAAAACCGCACGATTACAGTTGCGATTTCTATTACAGGCCTGCAGGCCACGGCCGTTATATCATTAGTGATCGTCACCTCGCCTATGTAAAATTCCAGGCAAATAAAATTAGAACGTTCACCCATGGCCTCGCCTGACGTAGTCGCCAGGTTACGTTAAACCCACATTTGCCACAACAAACAACAAAAATCGTTGTTTAACATCGTTTTTGGAGGGACTTATATATGTGGATCATTTATTGAATACAGTTTGTACACATTGATCCAAAGTAGTGGTTAACCTGCGATATACACTTTAACCCTCAACCTAACCCTAACCTTAAATCGCTTGTTTGAAATGTTTGATTACCATGTGAAGTGACGAGAGGGCGTCAAACTAGTGGGACCCTACAATACTATGAGTTCAGCTAGCCGGTAAGAGACGCCTCCCTACAATACTGTAAGATATATTTGTGATTGTATGTGTTGTTGTTGTTGGTGTATGGTAATCGGGATGTGTGTTGATGTGAAGGGACTGTATGGTCGAAGGGCAGAAGGATATGTCAACCTAAGTGCCAAAGGATATACACATATACATATATATATCCACAGCATCTATATTGGATTTGAGTTTCCACTGATAAAGGACAGTCCCAAGACTCCTCACACAAAGTGTTGCATCATATGCGTGAGCCGCAAGCATACTAATAGCATACTAATAGCATACTAATAGCAAGCATGCTAATAGCATACTAATAGCATACTAATAGCATACTAATAGCATACTAATAGCAAGCATACTAATAGCATACTAATAGCATACTAATAGCATACTAATAGCAAGCATACTAATAGCATACTAATAGCATACTAATAGCATACTAATAGCAAGCATGCTAATAGCATTTTCTCGGCGGAAATGCAGTCATTCAGTGACTTACAAACTATCACAAGAGTTTTAAACTCAATTCTAAATCTCACTGGAAGCCAGTGCAATGACCTACATCTATTGTAATATCACTGCCTTTATTGAATCCATTCCGTTTAGTTTTCCCATTGAGAGCACGACTCATTTCCTCTTGAAGTCAGATGGCATGGCATGGCATGGCACATGGCAATTCTGTCATTTGTATTTTAAATGTTGTTGAGCTATATCATCCTAATAGATGTCATACGGCCCGTTCCCACTTTGCCGGCGAGCGCGTTGACGCCGGTGCCTTCAATTCATTTTCAATGGAAAGCGGCGACGCCCTCGCAAAGGCTTCTGGGATACGCGGCGCGGCTACTTTGACAGTTGACGCGCGTCAAAAAAGTTGAGCGAGCTTCTACTTTATGCTAATTACTCGCGTCCAACGCGGAGCGTTATCCAATGATTGTCGAGTACATGAGGAATTCCCATGAAACCAAGGGCTATGTTTTGCTGCTTAAAAGTAGGTTATCATACATTTTAATGTAAGATTCATGCACTACAAGAAACTATGAAGTGCAAGGTCTTTGTGCTTATGTTAAAAGGACTATGTACATTTTGACGACATTCAAAACTACGTGATGGCTATGAAATGTGTGAAGTAAACACATGTCCACAGTAAGGTAAGGGCAGACTTTGATGTTACTATCGCTGGTTAGCTTGCTTAATCGATATAAACGTGTAGAAAGACAGACAGAGATATTCCTGTTCACTGTACTCTGTCACGCCCCTGCATGTGCTCCGACAAGAAGCATTCAGTCAAAAAAGGGAGGTGCGTCGCGTTTATGAGCGTCAAATGGCCGTCAAAGTGGGAACGGGCCGTTAGGTCTTCAGAATCTCCTCGACTGGTTGTCAGGTCTAAACAGGTGAAATGGTTATTATGCTGCAAAATGTTGGAACCAACTCCCTGTCCAAATTAGAACTACCTGACTGCTCTTCTCTCCTCTCCTCTCCTCTCCTCTTCTCTTCTCTTCTCTTCTCTTCTCTTCTCTTCTCTTCTCTTCACTCCTCTTCTCTCCTCTTCTCTCCTCCTATCTTGTC
>NW_026945643.1:550667-558167 GCF_034702125.1 Engraulis encrasicolus | reverse complement strand
TGCTGGGCTGTACTGTGCTGTGTTGTGTTCTGCTGTGCTGTGTTGTGCTGTGCTGTGCTGTGCTGTGTTGAATTGCGATGCACTGCGTTGCGTTGCGTTGAATTGCGATGCACTGAGTTGTGCTGTGCTGTGCTGTGCTGTGCTGTGCTGTGCTGTGCTGTGTTGTGCTGTGCTGTGCTGTGCTGTGCTGTGTTGTGTTGTGTTGTGTTGTGTTGTGCTGTGCTGTGCTGTGCTGCATTGTGTTGTGCTGTGCTGTGCTGTGCTGTGCTGTGCTGTGCTGTGCTTAGCTGAGCTGTGCCGTGCCGTGCCGTGCCGTGCCGAGCTGTGCCGTGCCGTGCTGTGCTGTGCTCAGCTGAGCTGTGCTGAGCTGTACTGTGCTGTGCTGTGCTGTGCTGTGCTGTGTTGTGCTGTGCAGTGCTCTGTTGTGCTGTGCTGTGCTGTGCAAGTGTGCTGTGCTGTGTGGTGCCGTGTGGTGCTGTGTGGTGCTGTGCTGTGCTGTGCTGTGCTGTGCTGTGCTGTGCTGTGCTGCAGTCTAGTGTGCTGTGCTGTGCTGCGCTGTGCTCTCCTGTGCTGTACTGTGCTGCTCTGTGCTGTACTGTGCTGCACTGTGCTGTGCTGCTCTGTGCTGTGCTGTGCTGTGCTGTGCTGTGCTGTGCTGTGCTGTGCTGGGCTGTGCTGTGCTGTGTTGTGCTGTGCTGTGCTGTGCTGTGCTGTGCTGTGTTGTGCTGTGTTGTGTTGTGTTGTGTTGGGCTGGGCTGGGCTGGGCTGGGCTGGGCTGGACTGGACTGTGTTGTGTTGTTTTGTGTTGTGCTGTGCTGTGCTGCTCTGTGCCGCTCTGTGCTGTGCTGTGCTGTGCTGTGCTGATCTGTGCTGTGCTGTGCTGTGCTGTGCTGTGCTGTGCTGTGCTGTGCTGTGTTGTGTTGTGTTGTGTTGTGTTGTGTTGTGTTGTGTTGTGCTGGGCTGGGCTGGGCTGGGCTGAGCTGGGCTGGGCTGTGCTGGGCTGTGCTGTGCTGTGCTGTGCTGTGCTGTCCTGTGCTGTGCTGTGCTGTGCTGTGCTGTGCTGTGTTGGGTTATGCTGCACATCTCTGTGCTGTGTTGTGCTGTACTGTGCTGTGCTGTGCTGTGCTGTGCTGTGCTGTGCTGTTCTGTGTTGTGCTGTGCTGTGCTGTGCTGTGCTGCGCTGCGCTGCGCTGCGCTGTGCTGTGCTGTCCTGTCCTGTGCTGGGCTGGGCTGGGCTGGGCTGGGCTGTGTGATGCGTGGCTGTACTGTGTTGAATTGCGATGCACTGCGTTGCGTTGTGTTGTGTTGTGTTGTGCTGTTCTGTGCTGTGCTGTGCTGTGCTGTGCTGTGCTGTGCTGTGCTGTGCTGTGCTGTGCTGTGCTGTGCTGTGCTGTGCTGTGCTGCGCTGCGTGGTGTTGTGCTGTGCTGTGCTGTCCTGTGTTGTGTTGTGCTGTGTTGTGCTGTGCTGTGCTGCGCTGTGTTGTGCTGTGTTGTGCTGTGCTGTACTGTGTTGTGCTGTGCTGTGCTGCTCTGTGCTGTGCTGTGTTGCGCTGTGCTGAGTTGTGTCGTGTTGTGTTGTGCTGTGCTGTGCTGTGCTGCGCTGTGTTGTGTTGTGCTGTGCTGTGCTGTGTTGTGCTCTGTTGTTCTGTGTTGTGCTGGGCTGGACTGTGCTGTGTTGTGTTGTGCTGTACTGTGCTTTGTTGTGCTGTGCTGTGCTGTGCTGTGCTGTGCTGTGCTGTGCTAGTGTGCTGTGCAAGTGTGCTGTGATGTGCTGTGTTGTGATGTGCTGTGTTGTGCTGTGCTGCGCTGCGCTGTGCTGCGCTCTGCTGTGCTGTGCTGTGCTGTGCTGTGCTGTACTGTGCTGTGTTGTGATGTGCTGTGCTGTGCTGTGCTGCCACCATCATCTCACACATTTAGTGCATTGGCCCAGATTATTAGGTGCTGTGTCCGTGTGTGTGTGTGTGTGTGTGTGTGTGTGTGTGTGTGTGTGTGTGTGTGTGTGTGTGTGTGCTTTCAGGATACCTGAAGAGAAAGTGTGTGTGCGACTGGAGAGAAGGGGTGTGTGTGAGTGTGTGTTTGTGTGTGTACTGTATGTGTGTGTGTGTGTGTGTGTGTGTGTGTGTGTGTGTGTGTGTATGTGTGTGTGTGTGTGTGTGTGTGTGTGTGTGTGTGTGTGTGTGTGTGTGTGTGTGTGTGTGTGTGTGTGTGTGTGTGTGTGTGTGACTGGCCTCTATTCCATAATCCCTGTCACACACAAGAGAGACAGACAGAGAGATGGGCATGCACACACACACACACACACACACACACACACACACACACACACACACACACACACAGTTCTTTGTGTCACTGTTGAGAGTCTAATCCAGGCCAACAGTGACTCTGGAAGGATGCCTGCTCCTACAGATGCAGTGTGTGTGTGTGTGTGTGTGTGTGTGTGTGTGTGTGTCTATTAATATGCATGCTTGAGAATCCTGTGTTTGTGTGTGTGTGTGTGTGTGTGTGTGTGTGTGTGTGTGTGTGTGTGTGTGTGTGTGTGTGTGTGTGTGTGTGTGTGTGTGTGTGTGTGTGTGTGTGTGTGTGTGTGTATCTGCCTGTTTGTCTGTCTGTCTGTAAGTCTGTCTCTCTGTCTGTGTGTGCGTTCATGCATGTACAGTATGCGTGTGTGTGTGTGTGTGTGTGTGTGTGAGTGTGCTCGTGCATGTGTGTGTGTGCATGTGTGTGTGCAGTTGTGTGTGTGTGTATATGCATACGTCTGTGTGTGTGTGTGTGTGTGTGTGTGTGTGTGTGTGTGGTTTAGCAGCATACATTAACCTCAAAGGAGAGAGTGCAGTGGACATTGTAATACAGGGGATGTGTGTGTGTGTGTGTGTGTGTGTGTGTGTGTGTGTGTGTGTGTGTGTGTGTGTGTGTGTGTGTGTGTGTGTGTGTGTGTGTGTGTGTGCGTGGGCGTGGGCGTGTGTGTGTGTGTGTGTACACGTGTGTGTGTGGACATTCTAATTCTGGAGCTGTCCCTCCAAACTGTCCCGTCGCTTCAACGTTTGTGTGCGAACGTGTGTGTCCCTGTCCTGTCCTATCTGTGTGTGTGCGTCAGTTTGTGTGTCCTTGTCTGTGTGTGTATGTGTGTGTGTGTGTGTGTGTGTGTGTGTGTGTGTGTGTGTGTGTGTCTGTCTGTCTGTCTGTTTGTGTGTGTGTGGACAAACATTCTCAGGGATTAAAGTTAAAAAAAATCCTGAGCCTGAACTTTTTGGTGCATCCACGCGACCCTATACAATACACGGTGAAACGAGAATTTCATTGCTTTTTAAGCTTAGTATTTACACTTATGTTTATCTTATTCTGATGTGGGTGACATGTCAGGGTCAAAATGATAAATGACTTGAATGACTTTTGCAACTCGAATAGGGCCTACCAAGGAGACCAAAAGGGTGTCAATAGCGTGAATCATTATTGCATAATTACATACTTATTATGCATAATATTGTAGTTACATGGGCCATTTCATCACAAAAGCATGAGAAAAGTATGTGTAGCAGAATATGACCAACAAAGATTGAAATACTATGACATGTTAGATATATAACAGAGGTAAAAGCATAATCTTTGGTTACTAGGCCTAAGTGTTTAATCCTGCCTTTAAAAAAAAAGAAAATGCAAATGCCTGGACATGGCTGAATAATAATGCAAAATACCTTTAGTGTTAACGAATTACAAATGCAAATCAACTTAATTCATTAATGTAATTTTGGTGGCTACTATGGACTAGATGTTGTCTGTGTCTGTAGATAGATGGGTTCTAGGTTTCTCAGCTGTACAGTCAGTCTGAATAGAACCTTGGATAGAGCTAGCTCTAGGTCAGAATTTGTGGTGTCTGCCCTGTAAATATTTTGGCTACTCTCCTATTGGGCTATTCTCAGAAAAAAAAGACTGCCTTACTTCATCATCAAGCTGAAGTTGTTCTGTCCATCACCAGAGAGCAGTGTTATTGTTAGCCTTCAATCAATGACTAGAATTCCACTGAAAACTAAAGCCCATTAACAGATTGTTAAAAGCCATCAACAAGCCATTATGTGACATTATTTAACGATCTCACAATCATCATGAAAACGGCACCTTGAGATGTGAATGTAGACTAAAAACGTGCCAATGACAGGACCCAACAACCAAACCTGTATTATACTGCAGCTAGTGGGATGTAACTTGCTGCTGTCTGCATGCAGACTGCCATCTTGCTAGGCGCTATTTGAGTCACTTTTAAGTTGAACACAGCGCCAATGTCAATACTTTTGCATTGTTTTTTTCCATCGAGATAATATCAGTTAATATGTAGGTGGTGTTTATAAGTAACCCGACTCCTCTTAGCTAAAACATTAGCATAAAAGTTCGGTAGTTAGCGCGCTAACAAAACTCAGCATGAGTGTGGCATCTGCAACATGCTGAAGTGAAACTAAGCTTTTTTTTGTTAAATTCTAACAAATAACAAATTATTCTCTTACTGTTGGTGTTCTCACAAGTAGTTGTAGACTGAAGCACATCTTCCTACAACCTCTTCCAACAACCCCAGAAAGTAATCTGGTGATTGATTCATGAATCACGGTATCCAGACATTATTTTAAATGGAACTACCGGTAGCATAATGCACAGGCAGTGGTTGACATTCGGAGATGAGACACAGATAAACGGTCCGCTCGACCGCTCCACACTCCGGGAGATGCTGTGACAGCTCTGTGTTAAGTTCTAAGTTGGGTTCAGAAATTATGAAAAGACACAGAGGGATCGAACGTCTGTGGAAAAAACAGAACCTTGTGTTTTGTTGACAACTAATTATTAGCACTGAGCAGAGAAGCTCCATCAACACTGTATGCTTATCGACATTCTGTAGGCTATGTCCAAACACACAATGTCCAGTTTCATTTATGTTTTTGACGACAACGGCATCACCAATTCATAGCATGCAGTTTAGTTATCTTTCTGCTCATAGAGCAATACACGGTGCAAGGTGCCTTGCCATGTAGAGCGAGTTGTTGACACTGTTCTGTGACCGCGGCATGAGAACGGCGAGTCGGCGACTGCTAGTAGACCGGCTGTGGAGGTCCGACTCGAGCGAGATACTGAAGTAGCACGCTTTCCTAAGACCTGCCCCCTTCTTCTTCTGATTGGTTAACAATGTTAGTTTTAGTGAGCTCCTTGCTACCATTGGCTGACAAACGCAGGAGGGATTTCGGTTGTCTTTTTTTTATTTTTTTATTTACCGTCAATTTATTTCCGAGTATTAAAAAAAAAAAACACGGCCAATCGCTGCAAGCCGGAAATCCGGCATATGCCGGAGAACTTTAATCCCTGCATATCTAATTCTGGAGCTGTCCTACCACACTGCCCTACCCCCTCCTGTCCTATCCTGTGTGTGTGTGTGTGTGTGTGTGTGTGTGTGTGTGTGTGTGTGTGTGTGTGTGTGTGTGTGTGTGTGTGTGTGTGTGTGTGTGTGTGTGTGTGTGTGTGTGTGTGTGTCGTTGTCTTGCCTGCCTACCTCCGAACTGCCATTAAATTTCTAGAAAATAGACTTAAATATACTACATACAGTAGAGTACCATGGAGGAGGATGGGGGGGATGGGGACAGTAGCGTGCCCTACTCATGGTTGGGAATCAAACCAGTAACCCTCTGGCTACCATAAGTGTAGTATATTGTCAGAATGTTCTGTGATCGATTGGTTTACCCTATGAGGAGCACATCACTCAGTGTTCGATATGTTCTGCCTACACTTCAGTCTGTAGTATGTGAGCGGCAATATAAGTCAGATACCAAGTGCCTCACCAAGTAAACAAGCATCACCGTTTATTTCATTAGAGTGACAAGTACTCAACAATAAGCACTAGTCCATGGAACAGGCATCTTAGGTCAATAATGCAGCACTTAACTGCATGCACATACATAAAACATTCTACTCTGACTACTAGGGTGGCCATCGGTCCGTTTTTACGACCTGTTCACGACGTCCGTGTGTCCCTCTCTTTGTCTTTCCTTTCCTCCTAGCCTTTTGCTTATGGCCTCGAGATGCGAGGCAATATCATTGACGCAAACTAGACCTTGACAGTCGGTCGCGTTTCCGATATCTGCGGCCGCCATGTTACTCCAGATGTAACCCCAGACTTCGCACAGTGAATTAACTGTATTGCTGTCGCCTTATGTCGGGGAAATCTCCGTGCAATAGCCCTATATGAAGTTCATTAACTGACTGTATGAAAATTAAATAAGGTAGGCCTAACTATATTATTGTCGACTGTCTGTTTCCTATTTTTTCCTGCACTGGTGGCAACGCATAGTGCAACTAAGTTTGTCCGCTAAATGCTTTTACAACGATACGAGGGCTCTCACAACTTTACAAACAGGGCAAAGAAACGTCTTTCTGCACGGGCGCTGTCTGTATTTTGAGCTAGTGTTGTTGGTTATCCAGCGTCTGCATGAAAAAAAAGGTTGACAGAAGCGGTTTGCCTCCGCTGATAAACACACTTCTGACCAACTTTGAGTAAAGTAAATCAAATTAATTGTTGGCTATTAGGCCTACGCATGCATGGCTACCCAAAATAGGCCTACAGTTTTACATGCCTACACAGACAACAACGGAAGGATTTGTCTATCGTAACCTGCCGTCTCTGATACAACATTAAGTTAGTGGTACTGATGACTCCTTTATCGGAGTGAGGTAATGAAATGCGAAAATCCTTCCCCCCAAAAATATTGTTTTACAAGTAAAACTGTTGTTGGCAGCTGAGTTAGTCTGAGGTAAGATGGCAGCGCTGTTCCCTGATTTCTGCCTACAGTTTAGAATGCCAACTTCACTGTTTTCTCCACAGAGGCGGGGATTCGGCAAGTCGAAGCAATGGGTGCCGCACGAGGACGCTAGGTTAGAAAGTTAAGGGGCGGGGTTGTCCGGCCGAAGTCCGGACAGCTGGTCACCCTACTGACTACAGTAGATTCAAAACACATACAGTTAGCTATGAGGTAGCCTATGGCCTGGTTACATACAGTTAGCTATGAGTTACATATAACTGGTTACATATATTGTTACATATAGTCTAGTTGACTGTAGTTAGCTATGAGATAGCCTATAGGCTAGTTGACTGTAGTTAGCTATGAGGTAGCCTATGGTAACAAGATTACATATAGTCTAGTAGATTGTAGTTAGCTATGAGGTAGCCTATGGTAACAAGATTACATATAGTCTAGTTGACTGTAGTTAGCTATGAGATAGCCTATAGGCTAGTTGACTGTAGTTAGCTATGAGGTAGCCTATGGTAACAAGATTACATATAGTCTAGTTGACCGTAGTTATGATTACATAACATTACACTTAGCTGACGATTTTTATTCAAAGCAACTTACAGTTATCATCAGTACAGGGTATTGTTTATAGACATTTAGGTGCAGGGTATTAGCTAGGGTGACCAGCTGTCCGGACTTCGGCCGGACAAACCATTTCGGCTGGTGAAGAAAAAAG
>NW_026945643.1:533167-548167 GCF_034702125.1 Engraulis encrasicolus | reverse complement strand
TATCTATCTATCTATCTATCTATCTATCTATCTATCTATCTATCTATCTATCTATCTATCTATCTATCTACAGTATCTAGTTAATTGATAAATTCTAAAATAAAGTAATAAAGTGTGTTTGTGTGTTCAAAGGGGAAGCACTCTAGACTATCAGGTAAATTAAAAAGGTAGCCTGTAGGATATTATAAAGTATAAAATGTTATTCTGGTGATGTCTGTTGTGTAATTTGTGCATATGTAGTGAAAGGTTAACGCACAAGGCTGTGACATCATTAATACCCAGCGTTATGACATCATCGGGTTATGTAGTGTTATGACATCATCAGGTTATGTAGTGTTATGACATCCTGCGGTTATGTAGTGTTATTAAATTGTATGCAAAGTTGTGACATCACAAGGTTAATATCTAGAGATGTGACATCATCATCAAAAGTTATGTAGTAATATGACATCATCATACACAGTGCTGTGACATCACAAGGCTAATACATTACAATACAATACAATACAATACAACATGTAGGCCTACTCATATAGCGCAGTATCACAACTATGAAGTTGAAAGCGCTTTCGAAATACACACACACACGGGATACACATTTCCACATTTACACGCCAGCTCTAGCGGCGCCAATTGTCTGGGGTGTTCACATGAGAAAGTGCACACACATGACAGAGACAATAAGGGCGGCTGGTGTTAATTCAGAGCAAATGAAGTGTAAAATACAAGGGTAGTGTGACCATGTTCTTGCCAGCAAAAAGGAGGACATGTTTTTGGCCGGGGGGTTTGGGGGTCCTCCCCCAAGAAAATGTGTGTTTCTTAGATGCAATTTCATGCATTTTAATCAATTTGGCATCAGAGAGGGCATCAAGGCCACTGTGGCCTTAAGGAAGATTTTTTTTTTCAAGGGCACAAGGCCAAAGTGGGAAGACACGTGGGCCATGGTGCTCATGGCCCTCGCGGAATTCCTGCCCTGGTTATGTAGCATTATGACATCATCACATCCAGAGTTGTGACATTATAAAGTTAAAAGCCAGTGCTGTGACATCACAGATAGTAATATCTGTGACTTCATATGTTTATGTAGCATTATGACATCATCATACCCAGAGTTGTGACATCATATGCACTCCTCTTTACCAGTCCAGAGGTTCTCAACTCACTCATTACCTTGTGACCCAATCATTTTGCTATGCCCTCAGAATCTTCAGAAAATAATTAAGAAATATGTCCATGCATTTAATAACAGCAATAATAATACTAATAATACTAATATATTATTTAATGATATGCCCATGTATTTAATAATAATAATAATAATAATAATAATAATAATAATAATAATAATAATATATTGTCTAATGATATGTCCATGTATTTAATAATAATAATAATAATAATAATATATTATTATTAAATTATATTCTGTATTTAATAACATTGATCAGTATTTGCATTGTATGATGACTCACAACATATCTGTCCTCTAGTGGAACATGTTTCCATCCCTCTTGGACTCTCACCTGTCCTCCAGCCTCGTCATCTATCAGTCCATCATCTATCAGTTCATCATCTATCCCTCCATCATCCCCCTATCATTCACCCATCCACCACCTGCCCTCCTCCCCATCTGCTCTCCGTCTCTTCACCCGCCATGTTCACCATGTGTGAGCTTTAGCGGTGCAGTACACACTACTAACAGAGGAATCATCTGATCACTACCATTACAATACTCAAGGAGCTGGGTGGCCCTTCTTCTTCTTCTTCTTCTTCTTCTTTTTCTTCTTCTTCTTTTTCTGCCTCTCCTTTGTCGTCTTCCTCTCCTTCTTCTTCTTCTTCTTCTTCTTCTTCTTCTTCTTCTTCTTCTTCTTCTTCTTCCTCTTCTTCTTCTTCTTCGTCTTCTTCTTCTTCTTCTTCCTCTTCTTCTTCTTCTTCTTCTTCTTCTTCTTCTTCTTCTTCTTCTTCTTCTTCTTCTTCTTCTTCTTCTTCTTCTTCCTCTTCTTCTTCTTCTATCTCCTCAGCAACACCATTCCACACACACACACACACACACACACACACACACACACACACACACACACACACACACACACACACACACACACACACACACACACACACACACACACAAGAGTACAGTGCTGTATTTCATTGCTGTATTTCACTACACGACAGGGCTAATAGAGGAATCGTGTGTGTGTGTGTGTGTGTGTGTGTGTGTGTGTGTGTGTGTGTGTGTGTGTGTGTGTGTGTGTGTGTGTGTGTGCGCACGCTAATAGAAGAAAACACACATGGCTGCAGGCAATACCACACTCACCCTCCAGCAAGCAGCTGGCACACACACACACACACACACACGAATACACACACACACACACACACACACACACACACACACACACACAGACTCAAATGCTCGTGTGTGTGTGTATGTGTGTGTGTCTCTGTGTGTGTGTGTGTGTGTGTGTGTGTGTGTGTGTCTCTGTGTGTGTGTGTGTGTGTATGTGCGTGTGTGTGTGTGCGTGTGTATGTGTCCGTGTGTGTGTGTGTGTGTGTGTGTATGTGCGTGTGTGTGTGTGTGTGTGTGTGTGTGCGTGCGTGTGTGTGTGTGTGTGTTTGTGTATCAGAAATGCCACTAGTTTCCTGCAGCACATTACATA
Source organism: Engraulis encrasicolus (assembly GCF_034702125.1). NCBI lineage: Eukaryota > Metazoa > Chordata > Actinopteri > Clupeiformes > Engraulidae > Engraulis > Engraulis encrasicolus. The sequence goes on along the minus strand of NW_026945643.1, from coordinate 545,507 downwards.
ATGCCACTCAGCACTTCTAAACCTTAACAGTTCTTTATGGGATATCTAGTATTGCCTAAGGCTGGGATTCGAACCTGCAACCCTCTGGTCTAGAGCGCATCTCCTTCACCACTAGGACATTAGAAACATACTCTGAAATTAGAAACATACTCTGAAATTAGAAACATACTCTGAAATTAGAAACATACTCTGAAATTAGAAACATACTCTGAAATTAGAAACATACTCTGAAATTAGAACCATACTCTGAAATTAGAACCATACTCTGAAATTAGAAACATACTCTGAAATTAGAAACATACTCTGAAATTAGAACCATACTCTGAAATTAGAAACATACTCTGAAATTAGAACCATACTCTGAAATTAGAAACATACTCTGAAATTAGAACCATACTCTGAAATTAGAACCATACTCTGAAATTAGAACCATACTCTGAAATTAGAACCATACTCTGAAATTAGAAACATACTCTGAAATTAGAAACATACTCTGAAATTAGAAACATACTCTGAAATTAGAAACATACTCTGAAATTAGAAACATACTCTGAAATTAGAAACATACTCTGAAATTAGAAAAATACTCTGAAATTAGAAACATACTCTGAAATTAGAAAAATACTCTGAAATTAGAACCATACTCTGAAATTAGAAACATACTCTGAAATTAGAACCATACTCTGAAATTAGAACCATACTCTGAAATTAGAACCATACTCTGAAATTAGAAACATACTCTGAAATTAGAAACATACTCTGAAATTAGAAACATACTCTGAAATTAGAAACATACTCTGAAATTAGAAACATACTCTGAAATTAGAAAAATACTCTGAAATTAGAAACATACTCTGAAATTAGAAACATACTCTGAAATTAGAAACATACTCTGAAATTAGAAACATACTCTGAAATTAGAAACATACTATGTTCTTGTGTCTTGCTGTAACACACACTATGTTCTTGTCTCTTGCTGTAGAATGTGGTGAGGTGAAACATTCTTAAACGATTGGGATGATGTGAATATAATAGACCAGGATCCTTTGCGCGCACGGGCGTGTGTGCGTGTGTGTGTGTGTGTGTGTGTGTGTGTGTGTGTGTGTGTGTGTGTGAGTAAGGGTTTAGTAGATCAACTTTGTTCTGAACTTGTGAGTTGAATCACTCCTTACTCTGTGTGTGTGTGTGTGTATGTGTGTGTGTGTGTGTGTGTGTGTGTGTGTGTGTGTGTGTGTGTGCGTGTTGGGGACTCTTCCCATCTCTCCTGCGGGTCTTCTCCACTCTGGCTGATGTGGAGTCGCCTCTCGTTAAAATCACACACTCCTGCAGACATAAACACACACACACACACACTCCTGGCACGGAGGAGAGGAGAGAAGAGCTCTATTTCTCCCCCAATACATCTCTATCTCTCCCCCACCCTCTTTCTCTCCCTCTATCTCTCTCTCCCTCCCTCCCTCTCTCTCTCTCCTTCTCTCTCCCTCCCCCTGTCTCTCCACCCCTCCCTCTCTCTCGTCCTCATTCTCTCTCGTGCTCTCATTTGCCTAGTCACATCAGAGTACAGCTCAAATCACACACACACACACACGCACACACACACACACACACACACACACACACACACACACACACACACACACGCTTCGAGGATGAGTTCCTATTTAAGTGGATTATTCACACTGCACATGTGACACACACACACATAGGCCTACACACACACACACACAGTCACACACACACACACACACACACACACACACACACACACACACACACACACACACACACACACACACACACACACACACACACACACACACACACACACACATTTTATCCAAAGTGACTTACATTTATTTTAAGCACAAGGTATTGGTTACAGTCCCCAGAGCAGTGTAAGGTTAGGTGCCTTGCTCAAGGGCACTTCAACCATATAGGGAGTGTAAGGATAGGATTTGAACCTGCAACCCTCCGACCTGAAGCCCGTTCTCTTAACCATTAGGCCACAGCCATCATTTGTCCTATCTTTATGCTGTTGACTTTATTCTGTGGTGACGTTTTGTTGGAGCAGTGAGAACATTGGAATTCTACAGTAGAACAATGAGAACAGCGGAATTCTACTAGCCTAGAAATCTAGACGCTCCTAGCGACCGCAAATTGAATTTGCTCCCGGGGGCAGCTTTTTGCTGTACGGGTCTGGCTCGCCGGGCTAGAATTCATCAGTGGAATAATGAGAACAGCGGAATTCAACAGTTAAAGAGAACAGTGGAATTCATCAGTGGAATGTGCAGAACAGTTCAGTAGAGTAGGCTATATAATAAGTACAGTGAGTCTGTAAAATAGTCTGTAAGAATATTGGCATTCTACAGTGAGACCACTGGCATTCTATTCGAGACCGAAAACACTGGCATTCTATGTGTGTGTGTGTGTGTGTGTGTGTGTGTGTGTGTGTGTGTGTGTGTGTGTGTGTGTGTGTGTGTGTGTGTAGGAGTTCCAGGCAACAGAAAGAGACACATATAAATAGCCTGCACTCTGACTCTCAACCCACACACACACACACACACACACACACACACACACACACACACACACACACACACATGCGGGCACACACACACACATACATATGCATGCACACGCACATGCACACACACACCCCTCACCCCTCCCCTCCACACATACGCATGCGCACACACATAAACACGCACACACGTTTGGTGCTGAATGGAGCATTTGGGTATCCAAGACTGCCGCTAATTACTGTATAAGGGGCCCCTTTCAGCCAAAAGTGCCCGGGCCCTATTTCTCCCCCATGAGGGCCCCCTTTCAGCCAAAAGTGCCCGGGCCCTAATTCTCCCCCAGACCTTCCCTGTTTAGGTCTCTGTTAGAAGAACAGCACAGCATCACATGACATTCCTACTGAACAGACAAACATTTCCTTTGGTACATAAATTGTCAAACAAATTAATACACAGCCTAAACAACAACAAAGTCGGCAAAGCAGCAACAATAACAACAAATAATAACAACAACAACAACAACAACAACAATAATAATAATAATAATAATAATAATAATTGTATTTGTATAGCACTGTTTCATACAAGGCATGTAACTCAAAGTGCTTAACAAATGGAAAAAAAAAAAAAAACATTTTTAGAGATAGATTTAAAAGTAGAGGTATAGAGGAGAGGCAGAAAAAGCAGGAAGGCAGAGGAAGAAGAGATAGACAGAGAATGTAGAGTCATAAGGTCAACGTATGATAGGACCAGGATTCTTAGATGTGTAAGGTCCATAGTGGCTGGGCCTATCATAAGTCATAGATAGTCACACAGAGATTGGGCGCTCAGGTGCGGCCCCTGGTGGCATCAGGGGTGAGGAAAAACTCCCTTTCGCTTGATTCATAGTTTGTAAGGGGGAAAAAAAGCTCAGTGAAGTCTGAGAAAAAAAAGACCCCCTATAGTCAGGAAGAAACCTCAGGCAGAGACCAGCGGCCACCTAGGGGAGCCCCCTGCCAGGGCTGGTTGCGAGTAGTAAGGGCGCTGCGGCAGCTGGGACACTATGACGCCTTGGCAGCTAGGAGTTGGCAAGGATGAAGAGGTGGGTCTTCAGCTGCTTCTTAAAGGAGTCGACGGAGGTGGCTGATCGAATCTCGATGGGGATTATAACAATAATAGGCTACAATTACTCGGATGAATAATGTGGGCCTTGGCCTAAAACACAATTTACTATAAACAACAGTAGAGTACAGTAGAGTAGAGTAGTAGAGTAGAGTAGAGTAGAGTAGTAGAGTAGAGTAGAGTAGAGTAACATTTATTAATCATCCTGATGGAAAATTAGTTGTCTAGTAGCATAGCCTACACAAAATTATTTCACATTAAACATTCAAATATATATATAAAAAAGTCTCCCAGTTTAATAGCTGTTACTGATTTTTGGAGGAGTAAGCCTGCTGCACTATTGTAGAGGCGTTGTCTTTTTCACCAGCTGTTTTCTATTGTCTTGGAATTAAATGAATCCATCCATGCCTGAGGTCGGAACGAGGTCGGTCCATTATGGGCTATTGCAGGCATCTGTATAGGCTAGCTTTTAGTGTGTTGATGCCGTCGGGGTTAAAACAACAGGATTATGAGGTCGCCGCGACTATCACTAAAGTATTTTCCCCGAGAATAAAACAGCGCTGAGCTTACATTGTAACACTGCGTGGCAGTCAAATGTACCAAGTTGCTCAGGTTGTAGCGCGCGCATGCGCCCCTCCCCCTCCAGGGCGCGCGGTCCCCATGGTAACGCTGGAAGCGGTGGCGTAATCAAAACAAAAAGCCACCAGGAAGTCTTGCGCTAAACAGTATTTCCAGCTGACTTTTCAGGACTTCGCCTGGTAAATGTGACTATAAAATGATATGTATTCTCTGACGAATCGTTTGTTAGGGTATTGACAGTTTTAGACACTATTGTTTTGGACACACGATGAAACGGTCACGTTAGGGAAGTTTTTGACAGATGTTGTGCTTTATGAATGTGACAGCTCATGGCCTATCGTAACGTTAACGGCATTTCTTTGAATACTTTGAACCCTAAAACGTTGCCCAAACCGTTACAGTGGACGTGTGGGTATGAACTAGCACAGCATTGCACTCTTTTCCCGAGATTTCTGAGGGTCTGCCTCTTTACAGGGGTCTTGTTTGTGTCGACATGGACTTACTCGGAGCTGACCAGGAGGAAAAACGCTCCGAGATGTCTGTCTCTCTGTCACACACCCGCACAGACACAGAGGCACACGGTGAGTTATTCTACTCACACACCAATTAGGCTATGCTGTTATCATGTCAACGCATTGCTATATTCTTAGGCCTAATTATACATAGAGTGTAAGTCTATTGTATTGTGGTAGCTCAGGGCTTTTTCTAGGAATTTCTGGCATGAGGGAGCATCATGGCAGGGTGCGGGGGGTGAAGGGGGAAATTTACTAGGGGAACTCAAAAAAGTCATTTATATATATTAAAAAAAAAGAAGTATGAGGGTGCACCCGTGGAGGTATGAGGGTGGAGCGCCCCTATTTCCCCGTTCAGAAAAAGCCCTGGTAGCTTGTAGGCTATTCATTGTTATGTTATTGTAGGCCTAGGTGCTGCTCTACGCCAGGGGTGGGTTTTTCATTCGAGAGGCCACTTCAAATTCACCCAAGGACCGTAAAAGTCCTCCGAGGGCCGTACTATGAACACAAACCAGGATTTCCCCCTGCACTTTAGACCTATATTGAAGGCAGCCACCTTGAAAACAGACGCTTCTCTATGTCCCCTGAATATCAGTTAATTGTATTGCAAATCCAAGATTCCTTTACAAAATATGTCATATTTCATGAGAAGCTACATAACAAACTATACTTATCGGGGCCGGATAAAACGGCCTCAAGAGCAGCGAACGGCCCTTGAGATAGGTTCCCCACCCCTGCTATAGTCTAATAATAACAAAAATAACAACAGAAACAATAACAATAACAACAACAACAATAATAATTGTAGGCTATTTCATAGCTCAATTCATCCAAGACACGCAGCCCAATGTACTTAACAGTTAGCTGCATCTACAGTAGTTACCTGGTTAGACATCGGAGTGGACCAAGGCCTGTGGTCGTTTCTATAGGCCTTAATCTATAATCTTTAATCTAAGTAAGTTTCCAAGACAGCCACACCCTACTAGCTATTTACCATTGGCATGTACTCTGGCAGGCAGCTAGTATTTCTGCAATATATTTCTGATAATGTGACTTGCCATTGGGTCTGCATTAGGTCTGTATTATTTCTCATGATGTGGCAGACAGTATTTTAGGTAATTTTTCTCATAATATGACTGGAAGTATTTCTGTAATATTTCTGGTAATGTGACTGCCAGTAGGTCTGTAATATTTCTGGTAAGCATGCAACTGACACGATTGGCTATGGCTACATGTGCCTATGATCTTACACATTCGTAACGCCCAATGAACAGCCGTTATCAATCGTAAACTACACACCCCCTCAGGTGATAACCAGGTAACCTGATCTGTGCTTGTGTGTGTGTGTGTGTGTGTGTGTGTGTGTGTGTGTGTGTGTGTGTGTGTGTGTGTGTGTGTGTGTGTGTGTGTGTGTGTGTTTCAGGAGAGAGCAGCGTTGCCTTCTCCGAAAAGGGATCCTACCTGCACTCAGAAGCTTTCATACACAGGTGAGGGACACCCTGTGTGTGTGTGTGTGAGTGCGTGTGTGTGTGTGTGTGTCTGTGTGTGTGTGTGTGTGTGTGTGTGATCTGTCTGTCTTGGTAAGAAGCGTTGTGTATGAACAGCAACTGAAACACTACTCATACATATCTGACCACATCTTCACGCACAAACACACACACTCACATGAACACACACACTCACATGAACACACACTCTCACACATACTAACACCACAGTTCAGAGTTTTACCAACGCGCACACAACACACACACACACACACACACACACACAGGAACACGCTCAGAGGATCTGACCTCCACCGCCCACACACACACTCTCTCTTCAACTCATAATCCGACCTCCACCCACACACACACACACACACACACACACACACACACTGGGAGCCACAGGCACAAAACACTCACTACACTCCATCCCTCTCTCTCTCATTCTCTCTCCCACACTCTTGTCCACTCCCTTTATCTATCTCTCTCTCTCTCTCTCTCTCTCTCTCTCTCTCTCCCACACACTTTTGCGCTCTCTTTCTCTATCTCTCTTTCTCTCTCTCCATATCTCTCTCTCCCTCCCTCTCCATGTCTCTCTCCCGCCTCCCTCCCTCTCTCTCTCTCTCTGTATCTCTCTCTCTCTCTCTCTCTCTCTCTCTCTCTCTCTCTCTCTCTCTCTCTCTATCTGCCTTCCTCCTCCTCCTCTCTCAACCCACCCTCCTTCTCTCCTCTAGGCTGGATGAGTGCATTGGAGAGGGGGATGAGGAGGGAGGACAGGAAGAGGAGGAAGATGGGGAGGAGGAGGATGAAGAGGAGGATGAGGAGGAGGTGCGGATGCTCAAGCTGAGGAGGCACTTGGACCAGCTGGACGCTCTCTACTCACACACAGAGGAGAGCATGCTGCACACCAGGTCTCACACACACACACACACACACATACACACACACACACACACACACACACATACACACACACACACACACACCACTATACAGGGCCTTCTAAACTGTCCTGGACGTGATTTGGACATGTTTGATTTAGCCAATCATGTAACGGCTGTGTCATGTGGTACCACCCACCATGCTCTATTAGCCAATCATGTAACGGCTGTGTCATGTGGTACCACCCACCATGCTCTATTAGCCAATCATGTAACGGCTGTGTCATGTGGTACCACCCACCATGGTCTATTAGCCAATCATATAACGGCTGTGTCATGCGGTACCACCCACCATGGTCTATGACTAATGGCAGTGAAGTCACAAGGCCCAATGGGGACAAATGTCAGGTTTATACAGTGTATACAGTATACAGTATGTTTATATTAATTAGGGCTGAGACTCGATTACAATGTTTAATCGCTTTGATCTATAGGCTTTGAAATTAATTAATCAAATTAATCACATTTTAATCACATTTAAATATCTGACTTGAGAACAGTGAAATATATATTTTTTCACATGCATTTTGAATAATTACAATGAATTGCGTAATCTAAAAACATTATTCATTTTTAAAAGAAGAGAGAATTCTTCTCAATTTCAGCAGGCTGTTCACCATCAGGGGTAATCAGGGTTCACGTTAGCCGGCTGTGGCCGGACATTGGCCGTTTGCATGCATGAATGACCGGCAAAATAAAATGTTCCCGGACAAAATGTCCGACAAAAATGACTGCAATTAGTCAGTAAATAATATTAGCTCATTTTAAATAGGCCTACTTAAAGTTACAAAACACCAGTAGGCCTAATATGAAACTGAACAAAGCTGAAAATATTTGTGAATAGCCTGTAACTGAACTTGTCATAAACAGCACGCAATATTGCTTGCGCTCTCGTCCCCACCGTCGTTGTCCCCAATCACGTTATGTTTATAATCACTTGACTCACGCTGGCTGCTGTGCTGTTGAGGAACGATTCTGTTTTTTTGTAGGTTATTTCTACCAATATATCAGTGAACACAACAAAGGGCATTGCATTGGCAAAACCGTTTCATGCCCAGTTGCGAAGTCAAGCCTAATGGTTGGGGACTAAATGGATGCAGCATCGCATCACTTTCACTTTTACCTCTGCTGAAAAATGGTGCTGGATCTCCAAGTAGGCTACAGAGGGTCAAGTTAAACATTCCAGAGAACGATGGACTCGCGAGAAGTCCCAGTGAAAGTGCATGCAGGGCTTTATAACTTTTTTCATCACTGGCCAAAACGGGTGTAGCCCATAGAGCATCGTACGGAACGTGTCAATTCCATTACTTTCGCGAGCGCAGGAACACAACGCAATATAGTTCAAATTTCAGTAGCGTCGATACCATTACTGTAGGCTACAATTTACAGGCATCACCTCGTTACCCAATTTGAGCAGGGAAATTCTCCTCGGGTTTGCTGATAAAATACGCTGTTTGAGTTGATAATTTAGGGATCATCTGCGTTTAGCACGTTGGCTGGCTGTTTTTTCTCTCTTTCAGTTCGAGCTCTCGAGTGTGTGAAAGAAAGCGCGCGTTTACTCCCCGGCCCGTGCGCACAAGCAGGGCTCTAAATTAACACCAACCAACTGGCCAAATGTTAGTGAAATTTAAGTTTTGCTGGCAGAAAATACCAATTTACTACACTTTGACCCATTAGGGAGTGTGTGTTTGTCTATATGAGGGAAGGTCCGTTAGATATTTCAAATGTCTGGTATTCTGCAATACAGCCGGGCCGCCCCCCCCCATCGCCCCCCCCCCCTCACGTGTGTCCGGCCAGTAAGAATTCTAGCGTGAACACTGGGCGTAATACTGCCCCTCCACTCGTCTAATCCAGAACTATGTAGCTATATTATACTGCGATAATTTTTTAAATTGCATTGATTATCACATGATTAATTGATCGAAATGAATGCATTAATGCCCCAGCCCTAATATTAATATATATGGGGCCACATGTCAGGTGTAGATATACACAGTATACAGCATACTACATACATTAATATATATGAAGGGTTTATTTGCAAAACGGTGTATCTCCATTTTGTAGAATATTGGGAAATTGACATTTTGTATTGGACATTCCATTGCATTGTATTGCAAAATGCTTTTTTATAGGTTTAAAAAGTATGTTCCCGTGTGTGTGTGTGTGTGTGTGTGTGCGCGTGTGTGTCTGTGTGTGTGTGTGTGTGTTTGTGTGTGTGTGTGTGTGTGTGTTTGTGTGTGTGTGTGTGTGTAGGGAGGAGCTGCATGTGTGTGCTGAGCGCATCGCTGAGCTGCAAGGAGAGAGACAAGCACTGGAGGAGCTCACACACACACACACACAACAGACAGACGAGGAGGAGGACAGGTACACACACACACACACACACACACACACACACACACACACACACACACACACACACACACACACACACACACACACACACAACCATGTTGTACGTGTAACTGAGGCTTCAGGAGGGACATTATACTGATACTGTATGAGGCTTCAGGAGGTTTACTAACGCTCTACTGATACTGTATGAGGCTTCAGGAGGTTTACTAACGTTCTACTGATACTGTATGAGGCTTCAGGAGGTTTACTAACCTGATACTGTATGAGGCTTCAGGAGGTTTACTAACGTTCTACTGATACTGTATGAGGCTTCAGGAGGTTTACTAACGTTCTACTGATACTGTATGAGGCTTCAGGAGGTTTACTAACGTTCTACTGATACTGTATGAGGCTTCAGGAGGTTTACTAACGCTCTACTGATACTGTATGAGGCTTCAGGAGGTTTACTAACGCTCTACTGATACTGTATGAGGCTTCAGGAGGGAGGTTTACTAACGTTCTACTGATACTGTATGAGGCTTCAGGAGGTTTACTAACGTTCTACTGATACTGTATGAGGCTTCAGGAGGTTTACTTACGTTCTACTGATACTGTATGAGGCTTCAGGAGGGAGGTTTACTAACGTTCTACTGATACTGTATGAGGCTTCAGGAGGGAGGTTTACTAGCGTTCCACTGATACTGTATTAGGCTTCAGGAGGGAGGTTTACTAGCGTTCTACTGATACTGTATGAGGCTTCAGGAGGTTTACTAACGTTCTACTGATACTGTATGAGGCTTCAGGAGGTTTACTAACGTTCTACTGATACTGTATGAGGCTTCAGGAGGTTTACTAACGTTCTACTGATACTGTATGATGCCGTGTCCAGACCAAGAGCGAACTACGCTGCCTGGTAGCGTGGGTAGCAGAAGAAGTTTCGCCTTGAATTTGCTGTATTCGCTGCAGACGCAGCATTGACATGTTTGATTCAGCTAATTACATAACGGCTCTGGCTTGACAGCCTGGGACATTCGGAGATATGAACGTTCTGATTGGATTTCGCCGAACAGCGTCAGAGCGAATTCGCCTGCGATTAGATTTAGTTTAATCGTCAAAATTCGCTCTGGTCGCGTAAGAAGCTGGTAGCACAGGTCGTGTCCCCTCCATAGAGAAATAATGACTTCCGTCGCTTCGTTCGCTCCGTTCGCTCCTGGTCTGTACACGGCATGAGGCTTCAGGAGGTTTACTAGCGCTCTACGCCACAGGCTGCTAGTTGGCTTCAGGAGGTTTACTAGCGTTCTACGCCACAGTCTGCTAGTTGGCTTCAGGAGGTTTACTAGCGCTCCACGCCACACTCTGCTAGTTGGCTTCAGGAGGTTTACTAACGCTCCACAGGCTGCTAGTTGGCTTCAGGAGGTTTACTAGCGCTCTACGCCACAGGCTGCTAGCTGGCTTCAGGAGGTTTACTAGCGCTCTACTGATACTGTATGAGGCTTCAGGAGGTTTACTAGCGCTCTACGCCACAGGCTGCTAGCTGGCTTCAGGAGGTTTACTAGCGCTCTACTGATACTGTATGAGGCTTCAGGAGGTTTACTAGCGCTCTACGCCACAGGCTGCTAGCTGGCTTCAGGAGGTTTACTAGCGCTCTACAGGCTGCTAGTTGGCTTCAGGTTTACTAGCGCTCCACTCCACAGGCTGCTGGTTGGCTTCAGGAGGTTTACTAGCGCTCTACGCCACAGGCTGCTGGTTGGCTTCAGGAGGTTTACTAGCGCTCTACGCCACAGGCTGCTAGTTGGCTTCAGGAGGTTTACTAGCGCTCTACGCCACAGGCTGCTGGTTGGCTTCAGGAGGTTTACTAGCGCGCTACGCCACAGGCTGCTAGTTGGCTTCAGGAGGTTTACTAGCGCTCTACGCCACAGGCTGCTAGTTGGCTTCAGGAGGTTTACTAGCGCGCTACGCCACAGGCTGCTGGTTGGCCTTCTTTACATACAGCAAGATGTCTGTTGTCAGATAATTGTCTTTATTTCTCGTCGATCTCCTGAGCACCCACTGGTTTGGCGCGTATGTTTTGACTTGACTTGTTACAGTTATCAAATTTGAAATGTGCACATATGTCCCAAAAACAGTATATTTTTGTCCAAGTTTTAACAGTTCATATGATGTCTTTTCACTGTTTGCCATTTCATGAATTGATTGCATGTTTTGAAATGTATTTACAGTTTTTACATTATTCACAGTTGTGTCGTCGTGAGGTTGTGTCGAGTGTCTCAACTTCATCCGCGTTGTCTGTACATTATGACTCATCCATCCTATCTCTCTCTCTCCCTCCGTCTCTCCCTCCCTCTCTCTCTCTCTCTCTCTCTCTCTCTCTCTCTCTCTCTCTCTCTCTCTCTCTCTCTCTCTCTCTCTCTCTCTCTCTTTCTCTCTCCCTCTCCCCCCCTCTCTCCCTCTCTCTCTCCACCCCTCCCTCCCTCTCTCCCTCTCTCTTCTCTCTCCCCTCCCTCCCTCTCTCCCTCTCTTTCTCCCTTCCTCTCTCTCTCCTCTCTCTCTCTCTCCCTCCCTCTCTCCCTCTCTTTCTCCCTTCCTCTCTCTCTCCTCTCTCTCTCTCCCTCCCCCCCTCTCTCTCTCTCCCCCTTCTCTCTCTCTCTCTCTCTCTCCCTCTCTCGCTCTCTCTCTCCCCTTCTCTCTCTCTCTCTCTCTCGCCCACCCCTCTCCCCCATTCCTCCCTCCCTCCGTCTCTCTTACTCCCCCCCTCTCTCTCCCTCCCTCTCTCTCTCTCTCTCTCTCTCTCTCTCTCTCCCTCTCTCTCTCCCTCCCCACCTCTCCCCCCCTCTCGCCCTCCTCCTCTCTCTATCTCTCTC
>NW_026945643.1:520667-523167 GCF_034702125.1 Engraulis encrasicolus | reverse complement strand
GACCTCTTGGTAACATGCAGTTTAGGCTACATAGGCCTACAAATGTTCTGCTTTAAGGTCAGATTAGACTTCTGCAACTGCGCTCGTCAAAACTCGCGTGGGAGTGGCCACGAACCAACATTGTATTCATGCATCTGCAAGTTCTGCGAGGTCCGAGGTCTCGTCGCGAGCCACATTTGAAATTGTGCGATTAGACTACTTTCACTACATTGTAAGCACTGCGGTCATTATTAAGCAATGTTGCTTTCTATCCCGGTTAGCTATTTTCACACAAATTGCAAAGGCAATGCACTGGTATCATTATTTGACATACCCAGTCTGTGTTCACGAACAGAAAATGCAAGCATGTAAAGACAGTTGATTCTGCCCATGTGTGTTTACATTCGGTGGAGGAACGGTAGTAAAACCGCAGGCATTGTGCCACGAGTGTTCAACTGATGCATTGTTTGTTACTTAGCTTGTAGCTTCGTGTATTGACACACATTTACACACAAGGCATTAATAAAGTTTTTAACAGAATACAGCTCTGCTCTCGCAAACTACTGGCATTGCGCTGCCACAAGAACAGAACAAGGAAGTAGCGAGACGACCAATCATAGCGCCCTTTTGTCTGCGTACTCCGCGTCCGTCCGACGAATAGTTAGATTTTTTTCGAGGCGCTCGGCGACGGGCGCAGAGCCTCTGAGAGGGGGGCGTGGACTTGCATAGACAGAAAACGGACGGACGCAGATTCTATGCGTCCGAAGCATAAATCTAGCTTTACTCACCCTGCCCTGCCAAATTCCCATACAGTAAAATTCAAACACATTGATTACCCCGCCCCACCCCCTCCTGAAATAGGCTCTACTGGTTTTTGGAAGTGTTTTTTGTAAATTATCGTCAACTTATCGTTATCGTGAAAATTCTAAAACTTATTGAGATAATTTTTTTGCCCACCCCTAACACACACACACACACACACACACACACACACACACACACAGACCATACTGGCACTCAAGGAGAGCATCGCACACTCACAGGTAACACACACACACACACACACACCATACTGGCACTCAAGGAGAGCATCGCACACTCACAGGTAACACACACACACATACACACACACACACACACACTACACTGGCACTAAAGGAGAGCATAGCACAATTAGGTATGTGTGTGTGTGTGTGTTTTTGTGTGTGTGTGTGGAGTCTTGATACGATGTCAATCTAGAGGCCTTTCCAATCTAGGAGACTTTCCTTGTGTGTGTGTGTTGGACGTGTTGCTTGTTCAGCGTGGGCATGAGTGTGAGGGTTGAGCGTCGCGATCACTAATGATGCAGGTGTGTGTGTGTGTGTGTGTGTGTGTGTGTGTGTGTGTGTGTGTAGGACGTGTTGCGTGTTCAGTGTCGGCGTGAGTGTGTGCGGTCTAAGCGTCGCGATCACTAATGATGATGATGATGGTGTGTTTCTGTGTGTGTGTGTGTGTGTGTGTGTGTGTGTGTGTGTGTGTGTGTGTGTAGGACGTGTTGCGTGTTCAGCGTTGGCGTCGCGATCACTAATGATGATGATGGTGTGTGTGTGTGTGTGTGTGTGTGTGTGTGTGTGTGTGTGTGTGTGCAGGACGTGTTGCGTGTCCGGCGTCGGCGTGAGTGTGTGCGTTCTGAGCGTCGCGAGAAGAGAGAACAGCAGGAGCTGCAGACGCTGAAGGCAGCGGGAGTCAACACGACCGGACACACACACATGCAGACACACCTGCAGAAACTACAGCAACGCCAACAGTGAGGACACACACACACACACACACACACACACACACACACACACACACAGCAGCGGGAGTCAACACCACTGGACACACACACATGCAGACACACCTGCAGAAACTACAGCAACGCCAACAGTGAGGACACACACACACACACACACACACACACACACACACACACACACACACACACACACACACACACACACACACACACAGCAGCGGGAGTCAACACGACCGGACACACACACATGCAGACACACCTGCAGAAACTACAGCAACGCCAACAGTGAGGACACACACACACACACACACACACACACACACACACACACACACACACACACACACACACACACACACACACACACACACACACACACACAGCAGCGGGAGTCAACACCACCGGACACACACACATGCAGACACACCTGCAGAAGATGAGGTGGAGACAGCAGTGAGGACACACACACACACACACACACACACACACACACACACACACACACACACACACACACACACACACACACACACACACACACACACACACAGCAGCGGGAGTCAACACCACCGGACACACACACATGCAGACACACACACACACACACACACACACAGACACACACACACACACACACACACACAGACACACACACACAACACCACCGGACACACACACATGCAGACACACTTGGAGAAGATGAGGAGCAGACAGGAGTGGGGACACACACACATGCAAACACAC